>NW_027195071.1:427500-437500 GCF_038502225.1 Cherax quadricarinatus
AGGCGGGGTAGGGGTCGTCCTCGAAAGGGTTCGAGAGAGGGGGTAAAGGAGGTTTTGTGGGTAAGGGGCTTGGACTTCCAGCAAGCGTGCGTGAGCGTGTTAGATAGGAGTGAATGGAGACGAATGGTACTTGGGACCTGACGATCTGTTGGAGTGTGAGCAGGGTAATATTTAGTGAAGGGATTCAGGGAAACCGGTTATTTTCATATAGTCGGACTTGAGTCCTGGAAATGGGAAGTACAATGCCTGCACTTTAAAGGAGGGGTTTGGGATATTGGCAGTTTGGAGGGATATGTTGTGTATCTTTATATGTGTATGCTTCTAGACTGTTGTATTCTGAGCACCTCTGCAAAAACAGTGATAATGTGCGAGTGTGGTGAAAGTGTTGAATGATGATGAAAGTATTTTCTTTTTGGGGATTTTCTTTCTTTTTTGGGTCACCCTGCCTCGGTGGGAGACGGCCGACTTGTTGAAATATATATATATATATATATATATATATATATATATATATATATATATATATATATATATGTATATATATATATATAAAACAATTCGCAAACATGCGAAATTATTTACAAACATCCACAGCAGGACTCGAACCTGCTAACTCTGTATCAGAGTCCACAGTACTTTACCATGTGTTGAGAAATGGTATTACCAGCTAAGCTTATACATTTTGTATAGGGAAAACTTAACTTAGAAAGACAGCTCATTGCGTGCACAGCCGCCCCTGCAGACGAGGTCTTGAGAAGCTGTCGAAGTCATTCCTCATCGGGCTGAAATGAATTATAATTTGTAAGATCATAAATTACCCCTAGGAGGTGTTATGTCAGCATATTTCATTCACTGATTGCTGACAAATTACATACTTGTTTGGACTCAAAAGTCCGCACCTTACTGCCGACTATAGGTTGATTACAAACTCCTTGTGACTCAAGAACTGCGCAGTCCCCGTACTACAAGAAATTCGTAACCTACCTTGCTATTGTAGCGTGAGCTATGGTGTTCTTCACACCTTCGACAGAAATCGGTGACTTGATAGAAGCTGAAGTGTCCTTGGATGTCCACGTCTTCCATAGTCTAGGAATGCGCACACTGGTACACTATGTTCCACAAGATTTGTCTTTATTGTTCACAATCTTATCACTAAAGAAGCTGATCACGCTTCTCTTAAGTGTTTATTGTGTTTTATGAGACACTTTGTTCACACTGATGCACAGATCGTTCTTTGTTGGTTATCGTGGCGTCAGTGTCACTCTCAGTAGAGTCAAAAGTCATCTGAAGACGTCACAGCGCCCCAATCCATTACTGCCCCCAGCACAAAGGAAAAGCTGACCTAGTACTTTTTGCTTCCTTGCCACTTCCTCGATGAAGCAAAACAGAATGTTTGATTCTTGCTGTCTTAAGCATAGACAACAATATACACTATCTTTACCATGATAATAAAGTGGGAACAGGATTTTCCTTAATTGTCCTGCTAAGGTAAGAGATGGACTGTCTCTTATTAAACTACATTTGCAACACTGGACCGCACGTCGCATACTGGTACTGCATCTGGGATCAATTACTCGCTGTGGCAGTAAACAAGATATTTGCCCCTTCTGAGAGGGCTGGGCTCCTCAGGGCTGAAAGGGGCTGAAGGGGCTGAAGGGGCTGAAGAGGGCTGTTACCCCCCTCCTGGAGAAAATTTCTCCACACCATGGAGCTAGACCCAAGATAAGTATGGGCGCTTAGCCGAAGCTAAGCGATATTACCCCATATCCCAGGGCACCATACCCCCAGGCACCATACCCCTGGGCACCATACCCCCGGGCACCATACCCCAGGGTACCATACCTCCGAGTACAAAGCTAGTTTTGAAAGTTATTTCATCGAATCCTGCTAAGCGCCCATGCTTATCTTGGGTCTAGCTCCGTGGTAAAGTACTGTGGACTCTGATACAGAGTTAGCAGGTTCGAGTCCTGCTGTCGACGTAGAGACAATGTTTATATATATATATATATATATATATATATATATATATATATATATATATATATATATATACACACACACAATTTGCAAATTGGCCAGAATTCAGCTTGCACATTTTGCATCTGCATCAAAGTACATAGTACTTTAGCTACACAACCACATCCCAGATAAATATAGGTGCTTAGCTGAAGAATGTGGCGGTATTTGAAGAAATAGCTTATCGCAAGCCTGGTGTTCCGTGCCCATATTTATCTGGGATCTGGCTGAGTGCTTGAAGTACTGCATACTCTGATGCAGTGTGCTGATTTGAATCCTGCTGCGAACCGATATAGTGTTTGTAAATAATTTCGCCCGTTTGAAAATTAATCATTCCAAAATCTTTTTCGAAGTTCACTGCATGTGGCAGGATTTGATGAAATAACTAATCGTCTCTGAAGGTGTTCAGTTAACAGCTTAGGTACCAGAGCTAGCTGCCGGTAGCGGTAGGCAAGTGGAGATCGGGAACAGTATAAAGAATAAGGCAAATTCCTCAATATGTTGCCGAGGTATTAGCTCTGTCCTGGTAGTATCGAAAAACAATTCTCAAGTGAGACTTTTGACCTGCACCTAAGTAGTGTATCAGCTGAGTTCCTGTAATGATGGAATGTAGATTGAAAGCAAAAGTGAAGGAACAGCAGAGTTCCCAGAATTCTAAATTCTTCAGTTTCTGATTTCTTAGACTGTGCTGCTCGTCTCGTCTTGTATCTGGTGGGTGAGCCAAACCATCCAGCAAGGCTGAAAATAAAATAAAAGGAAATTACGAACCGGACAAAGAGTCATTCACATGATAGGCTGAAGGCATTTAAATGAAATGGCGATGACTAATATTGCCTTATAAATGTAATTATATCCAAGTCCTGACAAAAGTTAAAAATCCTAACAAGAGTGTAATTCTTGTCTATTAAATTAAGAAAACAAAACAAAGCCTAAACAAAATAATGAAGAATGGAGCTCCATACTTATACACTTGATGAGAAAAGGAAGCCAAGTGACTCTACTCCGTCAGCAATTGTCACTTGTTGCTTCTCACCCGGTGGATGAGGGAGGTGAGTGGGGGGTAAAGGTAATTGCTTACATACCCCATTCTGAGCAGTCATACTTCCTCCACCAGTCATTCAGTCTTCCACTCTTATTTAATGAACTTTTTCCTCACTGGGAGTGACCGTCTAGCTTCAGCTAGGAGCCCATTCTTCCGAATAATCAGAAGGACGGACTAGAATCTCGAATCAATTTCTCAGGAATGACAGATCCAGCGCTCAACCGCTTCGGATATGAGACTCATAATAGGGAAGACTGGGAAACAGCACTTCTGTACATGTGTATGTCAGAGGCAGCAACTGTAACCCAACTAAATTCCTCCCCACAGTCCAGGAACTTTAAACGTAAATCTATTTTGATAGGTGACTGTCAATGAATAAATAGAAGGATGGACGAGAGGCTGGAACGTGGTCCCGAGATTGACAGGCCCAGCGCTCTACCGCTTCTGTATGGACTGTCAATAAGTAAGACATATATAACAGGTATCTTTATTCCGAAACGTTTAGGAATATAGATACCTAACTGTTGCATATGTGTCTTACTTGTCAACATGTCGGCATTGTATACCATTTTCATATTCACATTGCAACACAACGATATCTTGGTATAGAAAAAAAAACCTGGACAACTCTTTCAACTGAGATGGGATGGATTTAAGAGAGACTTGCCCTCTTAAATCCAATATATTAGTCTCCATACTTTCACTTCAACTTCACGTTGTTCCAGACTATGGAACAAAACTCTTCTCCAGGCTGAGGGACTGACCACCTTAAAACTACGTCTTCAAGGGTGATGGACTGATTACATCGTCTTCACATCTCTACTGCTTCTACAAACTCCTCTGTACTCGACTGAAGAAGCCTACTGTGTAGGTGAAACGATTCGTAATAAAGATACTTGAGTGTTGCACATGTGTTAGTAGACAGCAACCTCCCTGAGAGGTACTACCGTCCTGCCAAGTGAGTGTGAAACGGAAACCAGTAATTGTTTTACTTGATGGTAGGATTGTTGGTGCCTTTTTTCTGTCTTCTAAACGCAAGGGAGACCAGGTATATTTTGCTACTTTTGCTTAATCTTAGGTCACACTACACCTACATGTACACGCATATATATTTACACACCCATCTGGGTTTTTTTTTATTTTCTTAAGAGTTCTTTTTCTAAAAAAAAATCTGTCGTTTTTCATTTTAGGTCATCCTACATCCGTGGGATATGACCGGTTCTTTGAAAAAAATATATGTATATGTAATGGTTGATGCATCTAGTACCGAGGATGATGTCCATTAAGTTTTATTGGTGAGCAGGCAAATTTATGAATATAGTAAAATAGTTAAAAATCTTGAATTCTCAGAAATCTCTGTTATAACTGGAGAATAAATGCAGAATATTTCACAGTTAATCTTAAAATTCCTCTGGTAAGCCTAACAAAACCCTTACATTCCTGTATCAAATTAGGTACACGTATCTCATTACATGTATCGATCTACTGGTAAATAATGATCTGTATGCATGACAAGGAGCTGTATACGTACATTGATCTATTTACATACATGTATTAACGTATATCGATGAATCAAATACTTTGATCTGTATACATTCATTCTAGTAACTTAGTTTAAGTTATAATAACTGTCAATGGTGGAGACGGTAGAGTGTCAGACTATCAATATACAGACCGCGGTTCGCTCCCACTCCCTCGTTCATCTTTCTGTTTATTCTAATATTTATTCATTTATTTCTAGCCCTGGCAGAGCGAGAAGAGCGTCACCTGGTTTGCATAAGCATCACGCGAGCAGTAAAACAGTGCTAACTCTGTGAGGAAACAGCAACAAGACCGCCAGGAGGATGGCAGACAAGCGAATGTTTCCTTTACGTTCCTTTCCCTCGTAAAACTGTGTAGTATGTTCCCCTGGTGCTCAGCAGGCGCCGGGACAAACAGAAAAGATAGAACCAGAGCATGTAATGATCAGAGCAGGCCGGATCACACTCAAAGTTTTGTAATAAAAAACATACCATATAAGTGAGAGTCCAGTGATGTTTAACTTACGACGTAATATTCCATCTAAACCGTAATCTTTAATTTGACCTGAACAATGGCAGCAAATAACAAAAAAATTCATTCATTAATTTGAGAGAGAGAGAGAGAGAGAGAGAGAGCGAGAGAGCGTGCATTCGTATGTGTGTGTGTACTCACCACTATGTACTCACATATATGTGGTTGCAGGGGTCATTAATAAAGCTATGTATGGATCCCGCCTTTACCGCTTCACTCTCCTTATTGTTCCACTTCCTGACGTAGAAATATTTCCTAACATTCCTATGTCTCATCCGAGTTTTCAATTTCCAGCTATGCCCTCGTGTTCCTGACGAAAAAATATTTCCTAACATCCCTATGTCTCATCCAAGTTTTCAGTTTCCAGCTATGCCCTCGTGTTCCTGTTTCCCAACTCTGAAACCATCTGTCCCAATTCGCCTTGCCAATTTCTCTCAGTATTTTGTACGTTATCATATACCTCCTATCTCTTTTGTCCTCCAGTGTCATCAGGTTCAGTTCCTTTATCTTCTCCTCATAGTATATAAACCACAACTTCGGGACTAGTATGTGGGTTCCATACTGGTGCAGCATACTCGAATATGGGCCTGACGTACTCCAAAGTGGGCCTGACGTAGAGTATTATGAATGACTCCTCATTTATGTGTCGAAAAGCTATTCTTCGATTTGTCAGACGAGCATTTGCTGCAGAAGTTATTTGACTGACGTGCGTCTCAGGGGATGTGCTCAGTATGATGCTCTCCCTGGCGTCCTTCTCCTTGAGTGTGAAGTTTTCAGTGTTTGATCGCAGAAAATATGCTCCATTTGTAGCTTTTTCTGGTACTTCAAGTCAAATTCGGGATGCTTAACATTTTGAAGGTGGAGAGGGTGACTCTGGACCTACTGACCTGAGGTAGAAAGTTGTGGATCATGTGATGTTGAAGGTAGGAGAGCCTCATCAGTTGACTGTTGCAGTTGTGACCTCAGGTTCTCTGTCATTTGTCACTAATTTGTTTTACTCAGCAGTTTTTTATACAGCAGATGATTAGGAGCACTCGCCTGCTTCAAAACACGCTTTACATCCTGCAGGAGTTGAGGATGACTACAACAATTATCAAGGACGAAGAGAACCCTGAATGCAAGATTCTTTAGGGACAAATAAATCCTAGCTGTTGGAATTAAGCGATGCTTGAACCTTTCAGTGAAGGTTCCAGTCACTTAGTGGTGTTGGACTCTCAAATAACGAGCAACGTACTCTTGTCTTTACTTTCTAAAACACAGGGAATGATAAACAAGCAAGGGCTTACATTTAAAATTTCTAGATGCATTACAACCAAGCAGCAAAGTGAAATGGTGTTTTGTGACCTTGAATCCAGACGTAGTTTTCTCTTGCTTGCTGATGTATACTCTAGTTGGCATCTTTGTCTAAAAACAAACTTGTCTCATGGGGTGACTCAAGAAATCGTAATGACACGATTGCAAACAAACCATACCCCCGGCCGGGATTGAATCCGCGGTCATAGAGTCTCAAAACTCCAGCCCGTCGCGTTAGCTGATCTAGTGGCTAACGCAACGGGCTGGAGTTTTGAGACTCTATGACCGCGGGTTCAATCCCGGCCAGGGGTATGGTTTGTTTGCAATCGTGTCATTACGATTTCTTGAGTCATGTTGACGGCAGTGAAGGGACTTGAGCTAGAGTTCGTCACGGCCACGCTAGCTGGAGATTCGTCTGTAAAAACTTGCATTTGTGGTCACAGAGGTGCCTGTGCTAACCTTCCTATGGTGTAGAAATATACCTAGTTGGATGAATCTTATTGTGGCTAGCTGGTTTAGTGGCTAACGCGACGGGCTGGAGTTTTGGGACTCTATGACCGCGGGTTCAATCCCGGCCGGGGGTATGGTTTGTCTCATGGGGTATTAAACACCTGCCAGGTTTGTAGCCATCCCCATAGACATTGCTAGCTTGCTCGGCTAGGAACGTTTCTGTGGCAGCATGGTTGCAGAGACACTCTCCCCACTGAACTTGATATTATGCAAACCACTGCACATTCTAAATCTGTCAAACAAACCAGAACTAAATCTACACTCATTTTCGGGTTGTCCTTCTTCCTCACACAATGTTTTATAATATGATAGAACTTTTTCCCAAAGAACAAAAATGTTACAATACCGTGATTGGAACAATATTCTCATGACCTTGCCATAAGTTTCTCTCTCCTATGCTCTGGTTGTTTGTGTAAACTTTTTCCCTAATAATAAGGTCATTAAGTGGAGAATCATTCTTCTCACTGTATCACATTAAGGATTATTCGTTGCACAAGCCGCTATCTTTACCTCATTGTCTAAATTAACTCAGTCATTGATTCTCTAACACCGGAGACTAGTGCCGTCTCTGTGATGCATTTACCAAAATTCAGTAACTCATTTATTTCTAAATATGTCGTAATAGATGTAGATGTATGCTCAGTCTTCTTGTTTACGTCATCAAAGTCACCCACACTTCACTTGAATGCCATGCATCTAGATACGAGATGGGGGCGAAAAAATTGAAAGGAAAAAACTGAGCGATGTTAACCGAGAGAAAACTGTACTGCACGCGTGCAGATACGCTGATCTGCAGGGGATGATGTTTGTTCATATCCCCTCACCCTGCCAAGCACACTCCCCTGCAGCGCTAAGACAATGGAGTTTCCCAGTGCGTAGTGGGAGGGCTCAGGTCTGCCTGCCTGCCGTGGTGCTCCTTAACAGAAATGCGCGCCACCAATGGAAATGAATTGAGCTCCGGCGCCCTTTCATGGAAATACGTTCACTTCTGATGGAAATGAGAAACTAATTTTAAATGAAAAAATGCGATATATATATATATATATATATATATATATATATATATATATATATATATATATATATATATATATATATATATATATATATATATATATATATATATCGCATTTTTTCATTTAATATATATATATATATAAAATATATATATATATATATATATATATATATATATATATATATATATATATATATATATATACATATATACATATATATATATATATATATATATATATATATATATATATATATATATATATATATATATATATATATATATATATATATATATATATATATCGCATTTTTTCATATATATATATATATATATATATATATATATATATATATATATATATATATATATATATGTGTGCAAAACAACCACTCTGAAAGAATAGAGAAATTCCAAGCGCTTTCGTGACTACTCACATTATCAAGGAACTATGAAAGTAAAGCATCCAAGGAAGCTATATAAGGGGTCTGGCCAACTCCTCACTATCAGATCCCACAACGGTTAAACACCTGACGCGCGCCGGCCCAACTGGACAGGTCCTTTGCACAACTCACCAGCAAACTATTCTACCCAAGAAAATTTAAAAATTATTATTTGCCCAGTGTATTATTAAATTCTTCCCAAATTCTATTAATTATAAATTGATCTAATTTATATAAACCAAAGGAAATATTCATATTATTGTCAAAACTGCTTTTTATGAAACAAGATTCAATTATATTCCTGTCGACCATGGACTTGCTTGATACTACTTTCTCAACTTTTTGAAAATCAATTGGATGGTTAAAATCTCTTACATGAATAAATAGAGCACTGGAATCTTGTCCAGTTCTAATGCTATATTTATGTTGTTTTAATCTTAGTTCGATATTTTTACCAGTTTGACCATAATAAACTTTATCGCAAATTTTACAAGGAATCTTATAGACACATCCATCAGCATTTTGGGGGGAATTTTTTATCAAAAGTTTTTTTACTGTATCAAGATTTTTGAATACAACTTTAATATTAAAAGTCTTAAGAAGAGAAGGCATATCAACCAAGTTTTCATGGTAAGGGAGAACCAACATATTTTTAGTTGAATAAGGCTGGTTGTCCCTTTGAAAGATTTATCAATTACACATTGCTGATGGATGTGTCTATAAGATTCCTTGTAAAATTTGCGATAAAGTTTATTACGGTCAAACTGGTAAAATCTCGAACTAAGATTAAAACAACATAAATACAGCATTAGAACTGGACAAGATTCCAATGCTCTATTTATTCATGTAAGAGATTTTAACCATCCAATTGATTTTCAAAAAGTTGAGAAAGTAGTATCAAGCAAGTCCATGGTCGACAGGAATATAATTGAATCTTGTTTCATAAAAAGCAGTTTTGACAATAATATGAATATTTCCTTTGGTTTATATAAATTAGATCCATTTATAATTAATAGAATTTGGGAAGAATTTAATAATACACTGGACAAATAATAATTTTTAAATTTTCTTGGGTAGAATAGTTTGTTGGTGAGTTGTGCAAAGGACCTGTCCAGTTGGGCCGGCGCGCGTCAGGTGTTTAACAGTTGTGGGATCTGATAGTGAGGTGTTGGCCAGACCCCTTATATAGCTTCCTTGGATGCTTTACTTTCAAAGTTCCTTGATAATGTGAGTAGTCACGAAAGCGCTTGGAATTTCTCTATTCTTTCACAGTGGTTGTTTTGCATATTCTGAAATCACCTGTTTACTGTGATCTTATTGCATATATATATATATATATATATATATATATATATATATATATATATATATATATATATATATATATATATATATATATATATATATATATATATATATATATATATATATATATATATATATATATATATATATATATATATATATATATATATATATATATATATATATATATATATGCAAAACAACCACTCTGAAAGAATAGAGAAATTCCAAGCGCTTTCGTGAGTAGTCACGAAAGCGCTTGGAATTTCTCTATTCTTTCAGAGTGGTTGTTTTGCATATTTTTAAATCACCTGTTCACTG
>NW_027195071.1:440000-472500 GCF_038502225.1 Cherax quadricarinatus
ATACCCATGAACAACAAAATACCTATGAACCTCAAGATCTCTTCAGAATCTGTTGAAAAAGTACTATTTACGTCTTGTTGCCTTGTATACAAATTTGTTTGATATGCTATGTTATCTATCATGGCTGGAGTAACGAACATACGAAAATACTCATATGGAGACCTAATTGCAAGAGGCTTTTCATGTTCATATGCCGGCAAAGGATCATTTTCAATGTCATCTACGGTCCACTGAGATGAAACTTGAAGAGCAATATTCTCATGGATCTCTTCCTCATCCGGGTATTCCTCAATCCTAAAAGTTTTCTTTTTCCTCATTACTTTCTGCTTTTTGGCTGGCCTTTCTTTCCTTTCTTCCTCCTCATCATCACTTGACATCTCTGCATCCTGTGCATCCGGTGGCAAGTATTCATCACCACTATCCAGCAATTCTGGTTCGTCTACCTCTGGTTCCGAGTCACTGTCTTCAGAAACGCAGACATACCTCGACCTGCTGGTCGACTGCTCCCCATAAAACAGCCTCTCATGGAACTGGAAGGACAATAGAAACCTCCTGTATAAATCCAGACCACTACAGAGTTCATATATGCAATTGAAAATTTTTTATAAATATTTATTTGACTATAATTGGACATTCCTGGAGTTTACCTGGAGAGAGTTTCGGGGGTCAATGCCCCCGCGGCCCGGTCTGTGACCAGGCCTCCTGGTGGATCAGCGCCGGAAACTCGCGCAATACCGAAATAATTCGGACTAAAATGCTTGCACTTTTTTCAACTGCATGCTACACTCATATTATGCTTCACACGGACTTTAGGTATATATCAAAATATGCCTAAACTATTCATGTAAGCACTAAACACAACAATCAGTACTTACCGACATTGTAGAATGTATAATCCAAGAGTAGATTAGTAAGGGTGGAGGGAAAAATGCGTGTGTGTTCGAAGCCAAGCCGCCAGTGTTTATATTTTGATCTCTCAACCAATGGGAAGGCGGCAGAAGCGAACTGTACTTAGCTGAAGAGACTCAGGGAAGGCTTGTGATTGGTTGGAACTAAAGAACGGGAAGCTGGCCGCGCGGGGCGCGAAGTATGACACGCGCCAAAAACACGTAATCAATACCGAATTTTTTCGGCCAAACACGACAAAGGGTTTTAAGAGAAGTGTGATCAGCTTCTTTAGTGATAAGACTGTGGAACATAGTGTACCAGTGTGCTTATTGTTTACATAATATGATCTACTCCAGCCCGTTGAGAGATGATCATGACAACAATTCAAGACCTCGTCTGCAGGGGCGGCTGTGTAGACGATTTGCTGTCTTTTATCAGCTAAGTGTTCCCTATATTTAAATTTATAAATTATATCTTAGTTGGTAAAACCATTTCTCAACATTTTGGTCGTGCTCAAACCGGATAAAGGCCACACTGTGGTCCAAATACGTTGTACTACAGTGTACAAATAACCTATGAGCCAAGGTCCTTCGAAAAAAGCTGTAAAACTAGTGTTTTACAATGTAAATCAGTATAAATGAGTCCCTCCAGTCTCAATAACAGAGAATGGGCATCCAAAAGAAAACGGGCGCTCACCCAGCGTTCTCCTAAGGAAAACGGGAGCTGGGTGACTCACCCAACAAGAAAACGGGGGATGGCACCCTGCATCCACTGCTCCAGTCACCCAGAAACGCTGACTACAGCAACAATACACAACTACAGCAACAACCCAACTGATGTTCGGTTTGTCTGAGTGTATATACACATAGTGTTTATAATGTTTATAAACAGAAATTAAGAGACAAGTTGTGTTAAAGTAGGATCCTCTATGATTTCTTTATCAGTCATGGGAGGAACAGGTTCGAGCCTTCTGCCATGGAGTAAATGAGATGGACTTAACACTTCTAAATTGTCCAGGTCATCGGTAACATAAGTTAGAGGTCTGTTGGTGACTCGATTTTCTATTTCAGTCACAACTGTACGGAATTCTTCTAAGTCTATTCTCTGACGATGAAGAGTCTTCCTTAAACAACGTTTTACAATGCCGATCATTCTTTCATAAAATCCGCCGTGCCATGGAGATTTAGGAGGAACGTATCTCCAACGACAACTGCGTAGATTCAGCATCTGTTGTATTTCTGGTTGATCAAAGATCTTGCTTATATAAGCAGCACCAGCAACAAAGTTGCATTATCTGAAATCATCAGTCTGGGACATGCCCTTCTGGCTGCAAACCTTATGAATAATTTGATAAAGGTTTCAGCAGACATGTCAGTGGCTACTTCTAGATGTACTGCTCTAGTTGTAGCACAAGTGAACAAACAGATGTACACCTTGATGGGAACTTTGTCAACTGTTTTGGTTAAAATTATTGGTCCAGTGTAATCTACACCTGTCACCTCAAATGGAGTGATATGACAAACTCTTTCATAGGGATATGGAGGTGGACCTGGATACTGACATACTTGCATATCGTAGTGACGACAAGTAATACAGTCCTTTATTTGTTTTTTCACACTTTGTCGACCTTGAGGTATCCAGTAGGATTGTCGTATATGACAAAGTGTGTCAGCTACCCCACCATGTAACACGTTACTGTGGGCATTTTGCACAATCAGTGTTGTTAGCCAATGATTCTTGGGGATCAATATTGGATGTATGGCTTCTTTAGGTATTGAAGAATTATGAATTCTTCCTCGACATCTTATAATCTTTTCTGAGTAGAGATAAAGTCCTAAAGATTTAATCATGACAGGTTTCTTTGGGGATTTATCTTATATTTCCAGAAATTTATATTCTGTAGAGAAAACATCTTTCTGTATTAATTTCACCCAGTATTTAATGGGTTCAAGACATTCATAATCAGGTTTAATTCCTTTAATGAATTTAAAGACAAGAGCTGTAACTCTTAAGAGTTTACCCAAAGATGAGTATTTAGATCCATCAGTGACTATTTCTGTTGTGTCTGCAGAATTTACACAACTTATTTCTGCTGTGTTCAAGCAGACTGCTTCTTCTGGCATAATGTGAGCTTTTTGCTGAGGCCAGTTATTTTCATTAGAGAGCCAGTTCGGTCCGTGGAGCCATAATTTATTATCCACAAATTTCTTGAGTGGGACACCACGTGACATCATGTCAGCTGGATTCTCTTGGGTAGAGACGTGGAGAAAGAGATAATATCCCTGCATCTCTTTTATTTCTGCTACTCTGTTCTGTACATAGACCAACTTACTCTTATTATTTCTTAACCATTGGAGAACTGCTTCATTATCACTCCAGATCACGGTTTTTTCAATAGTGAGATGATCAAGTACTTTGTTGAGATAGACAGCTAATTTTGTACCTACGTAGAGTGCTGTCAGTTCCAATTGTGGTACTGTTCTGACCTTCAAGGGTGATACCCTGGCTTTTGAAGTAATTAGTGTACTTCCTTCAGCATTACTCATGTAAGCTACAGCGCCATAACCTCTGGTTGACGCATCACAGAACACATGTAATGTGTACTTGTTTCCCTCTTGACCTATTTGTCTGTGAAATTGAATTTGATGAAGTTGCTTAAACTCCTTGGATATTTCATCCCATGCTTGACTCATTTCTAGAGGCAAGTTCTCATCCCATCCAATTTTGAGCTTCCATGCATCTTGCATAAGCATTTTACCCTTTATGGTAATTGGTGAGACGAGTCCTAGAGGATCAAAACATTTTGATACCTCTGACAGTAAACTACGTTTAGTGAGTGTACTGCATGATTTATTATTTATCTTTTTGAGACTCAAAGTATCTTCCTGTGTGTTCCAATTAAGTCCCAGCATATTGTTGCAATCAGGAATTTCAGCTTCAGGGAAATCTTCTTTGATAAGTTCCCTTAATTGCTTTGAATTTATATTCCACATCCTTAGAGGCATATTTGCTTCTTTCATCTCCTTGTTAGCTTCTCTGTATAAGGATTTCAAATCCTCCTCTTTATTCACAGTACCTTGAAGATTGTCCACATAGAAACTTTTCTTTAAGATTTCTTTGAAGTGACTTTCAGCTTTCTTCAAATGTGTATTTAGAGTAGCTTCTAGTAAGAATGGAGAGGATGTTGCACCAAATAATACTGATTTGAAACGATAAGTTTTCACAGGACTTTGAGGATCATATGGATTTTCAGGCCACAAGAGTCGAGTATAATCTCTATCTATTTCTTGTAGTCCTACTCTTAAGAAAGCTTTGGAAATATCAGCCGTGTAGGCATATGGGTTTGTGCGAAATTTCATAAGCACGTCTCCAAGCTTCTCAGTTAGTGAGGGTCTGGTCATCAGACAATCATTAAGACTTGCTACATCTTTATTTGCACGTGCGCTGAATTATATACAACACGTAGTGGAGTGGTTTCAGAATCTTTTCTGACTCCTTGGTGCGGGAGATAATGAGCGTCTGTCTTCAACTTATCTTCGACTATTTCCTCAATTAATTTATTGTCCAACTGTTCTTGTATGATTTTTTTTACAAACAGTCAGTAGCTCTGGATTCTTCCTGAGCTCATGTATTTGTGCTTTCATCTGTCCGAAAGCCATGCGATAATTGCTAGGCAGATGTGGTGGATTTAATTTCCATGGTAACCTAACCCAATACTGTCCTTCTTCATATTACACAGTGTCCAAGTATTGGTTATAAGTCTGAGACTCTTGTGGGCTTGGTTTATTTACATCAATACCTATCGCATCTAAATCCCACAACTTATCAACTGGTTCATTCATTTCTTCCAGTAATGATAATTTTTGCTGTGGTACATGATCAGCGGTTATTCTCGTAACTAGTACATTTTCCACTGAATCAATATCAGCTTCTTTCCCACTTTGAGAGGGAATGGGACCACATATCATGTGGCCTCCTGCTGTTTTGAGCAAGTGAACATCATGTTTACTTACTATATTTTGCACAAAACAGTGATAATAATCACTTCCAATGATTAAATCAATTGGACTAATTGTGTCCGTCTGTATGTCAGGACAGGCTAACTTGACCTTAGCTGCTTTCAGTGCTGCAAATGTTTCTTTTAATCCCTGGATCTGCACAGACTTAGGCAAATCATCTACTACCACAGTTTCTACTGATTTTTTCCTGTTTCCTAGACCAACAGTGATTCTGGCTAGGTCATCTGTCTGTTTACCATAATTGTGGAAAAAACCAGCTATATCTAACTGTATTTTGGCATAGGGTTGTTTATTCAGTTTCTGCATCGCTGATCTTCTTATGAAGGACCTTTGTGAGCCTTGATCAAATAGTGTTAGCACATTGGTTTTGTGTAATTTATTAGATAACTCAATTCGAGCTATCGGGAGAGCAGTTCTTTAAACTTATCTCTCACATTTAATGCTGTTGCTTGTTGACTTCCTGATTCTGTGGAAGTCTTTTGCTGTTCAGCAAAAGTATTTGGGCATAATGCTGTATGATGCATACCCTTGCATTTAAAACACTTCTTCAGTGAGCATTAACCTCCCTTGTGTTCACCTAAACACTTGATGCACCTTTCCAGCTGATGAATACGTTGTTTACGTGCCTCCATTGATGTGTATTGACTACAATACTGTGCCCAATGTGTTCCATCACAAAGTACACATTTTGGAGTACGTTTATGTGTGACAGTCTGTTTACTGTCTGTTGTATTCGCAGCTTGATAAATGCCTATATGGGATTTCCCAATCTGTGTTTTAGTGGGAGTAGTTATACTCTTTTTATACTGAGTTGAAGGTGTATTATCCTCTGGATTTGTGGATTTTTCATCTTGTCTCGTTGCTTGCATGCATGAAACTATTGTTTGTAAACTATTGCTAATTTCCTCACAAGTGAAATAGCGTTTATTGAACATAATATTTAATTGTTCAGTAGTTTGTGGTGACAACTTATCTTGTACAATACCACTGATAAACCAATCACATTGTCTTAGGTCATATTTAGCACCTTGAGATCTGAGACTATTGTCTAATGTGATTCTAAATGCCTGTAAGTCTGAAAAACAATGTTTGGGTGGCTTCAAGCTTGATATTAAGACTGCATGTCTAACTCTGGCCTTGTCAGCATCAAAGTAATTGTCTGCTAAGACTCGTAAGGCTATTTGATAATTGCCTTTAACCACCGGAAATGACTTAATCGGTTCATAGGGTTCTCCCTTCACAAGACATTTAAGGTAATTGAACTTAGCAATCTCATCTATGTCAGTTCGTGAATTTACTATGGATTGAAAACCACTAATGAATTCTTCATAATTATGACCTTGGAAAATAGGTAATGACAATGTAGGTAAGCTTGGTAATGGGACACTTGTTGTTACAGGTGTAACAGGTGTTTGACCACTAGTTACAGTAGGTCTCTGTGACAGAGTTTTGTGGCAGATAGCCTGTACTCCTGTCCACCTTAATTGTTGATTACTAAAAATATCCAAAACATTTTTAATTTCATCCTCAGACGGATCTGATTCAAGAAATTCCTTTTCATAATGTGTATAGTCTGAATTAATTATTTTCAGACGTTGTGTAAGTAATTCAAATTTGACCTCAAGATCATCAAAATCTATGTTTGTGACTTGAGTTAATCCTATACAGACTGAAATTAGATTTTCTAATTGTGTAATCTTAGTCTGTAAAGACTGAAACTGAGTTTTCAAACAAGCCATTTTAATGGTATATTGAAAATTCTAGCACCACACTTAGAATGTTTAAAAAACACTGTACTGCTATAAACAGCTGAGTTTTTGTTATGCTTAAGTCAGCAATAATTGAGACACATTCGCTGCCTGACCACGGTAGAGTGCGGTTGTGCTCTGCACCCCTCTGCTGTTTGTAGGCGAGCTCCCTTGTCAGTTACCTGGCTGCAGTGATGTGAAGTGGTGCTGTCATGCCTCTGTTAACAACTTAGGTGCACTGTGATTGTCCAGATGGCGGTTAGTCTGAGACGCCGGATAAATACTGTAGGCATTGAACTACTTAATGGAACGATAACGCCTAGTTCTGCGCAAGTCTTATTGCCAAAGATCATCCGGGAGACATATGGCATACAAGATAGTGACTTGTATGGTGTAGCATTAAACGGAGGCCAAAGAATTTTCGTCAAACTGCTATCAGCTACGGTTTATGAATCGTTATTCACCAGGTTTCAGGACGTAAGTCTTAGCGTCACACCAGCTGTCAGTGTAAGAATGGTAGATGTTTCACGGCATTATACGTGGATCAAGTTACGCAACGTTCCCTTTGAGGCGGACGAGGCGGATATAAGGAAAGTTTTTGAGACGTATGGGACGGTGCATTATGCTCAACATGGTACGTGGGCGGCAGGTGCCTATGCTGGTTTTCCAGAGGGTTCTTTCAACCTCAAAATGACTTTGAGGCACCCAATACCGTCCTACGTGTATCTCCAAGATTTCAGGACGCAGG
The DNA here is from genome assembly GCF_038502225.1 of Cherax quadricarinatus. Taxonomy (NCBI): domain Eukaryota; kingdom Metazoa; phylum Arthropoda; class Malacostraca; order Decapoda; family Parastacidae; genus Cherax; species Cherax quadricarinatus. The sequence goes on from NW_027195071.1 coordinate 447,404, forward strand.
TCATGGCAGTGTCCCCAGGACAACGACGTACATGCCGCCTATGTGGTGAGTATGATCACATAGCGGCGACCTGTGACAAGCGAAGACGTGTGCCTGGACTTGTGGTGGACGTCGCAGCCCCTGCTTCAAGGGTGGCAGGTGAGAAACAAACATCGGATGGAGGGCGTGGTGTTTTGTGGAGCGAGATAGTGGATCGGGCACACAGGACTGGCGGTGAGTTGGAGTCCCTCCCCCAGCTGCCTGATCAGGTATCGTCTCCTGTGGATAAGGAGGAGCAGCAATTACAGGAGAAGGTTCTTGAGATTGAGGAGGAATTGGTGGATGTGTTGAAGACTTTGTCACCGCCAGAGAGGGACGTTACATCTGAGCGTGGTGTCATCGGAGAGTCGTCGCTTCCAGAAAGTCGGAGACATGATAGTGTGGGACGTGATGGTGGTTTGGAGTCGTCCGTTGAATCATTAAACCATTCTCAGGTAGAGGTGGAGGTTCATCGAGAGGCAACATCTGACCAAGAAATGTGTAACATGACGGTCACGAGAAAGAGGGCAGCTACGTCAGATTCTGATGACGTCCTTACACCTGTACAATGGCCTGGGAAACAGACTGAGGTGAAGTGTGAAGGTAGTGGTGTAGGTGGTGGTAGCCATGATAGGAGGCACCGGAAGAAGGGGGGAGGGAAAGAGAGCACTCTGAAGGTGTCAAACTTAAATTCAAGCTCTGGAGTTGTAAAGAGTGATGAGAGGAAGCAGGGGTGGAAATTTTAATAGGCCTTAGGTGTATGTCTGTAAATGTTAATGGGTTATGTAGCAGTATGAAGAGAAATTGGTTTCTTAATTTCCTGAATAAATCTAGAGTGGATGTTGTGTTCCTGCAGGAGCACAATTTTAAAGAGGGTAGGGTGTTGGAGGTGGCAGGATTTCGAGTAGTTACCCTGCCATCTCCCCGTCTAAAAGGTGGTGTGGGAATTTTAATAAGGGAGACGAGCCCGTTTGTTTTGCAGAGAAGCGAGGGAGGAGGGGGAGGGAGGGTGTTGCGTGTGGATGGGTGGTGGATGGGTAAGCGTGTGTCTTTTGTGAGTGTGTATGCGCCGGCAGAAAATAACATAAAGGTAAAGAATGATTTTGTGTGTGAGGATCTTGTGTTTTTCTTAAGTGCACTGCCAGAGGTGGCAATAGTTGGTGGGGATTGGAATAGTGTAATCAGGGTGGCTGATGTGGACCCAAAAGGGGCTGGATATATGTCTGTGGCTCTTAGGGATTTATTAAGGGATGTTAAGTTATGTGATGCCTTTGGGGGGGCGGTGTGGGAGACTGAATATACGTTTGTAAGGAGTGGATATGCTGCGAGACTAGATAGAGTGTACCTTTCTCAGGGAGTGGATGTGAAATCTTTCAGTACTGATGAGGCTACAATGTCAGATCATAGGGCAGTGGTGGTGAAGGTTGGGTGGGGGACGCTCGCAGACATATATAGAAGTTATTGGAAATTAAATATAAGTGTGTTAGGTGATGAGGAGGGGTTGGAGGGGTTTTCAGTCCTATGGAGGGAGCTTAGTGTGGAAGAACAGGGAGTGGATGACATTGTGACATGGTGGGATTGTGTTGCAAAAGAAAGGATTAGAAAGTTTTATGTGAGAGAAGGAAAACGTATTAATAATTTAAAATATGGACTGGCTAACTATTTAGAGGATAGGTTAAGAGGTTGCTATGGGTGGGGGGTGGGGGGAATAATTTTCCTATGGATGAAATAGCTGAAATAAAGGGGAGGTTGAGGGTGTTGCAAAATGAAAGGTTTCAAGCTGTAAGGGTGCAGGCAGGGGTGGAAGAAGTGCTTTGGGGCGACAAGCCGTCAGCTTTTGTTTTGCGGCATCAAAAGCAAAGGCAGGCGGTGACAGCTATTAGGGGATGTGTGCATATGTGGAGGCTTGGTACGAGAAGTACTGGAACAGTGGGGGGGTGGGTGACATGGCGTTGGACAAGGTGTGTATGTATGTGACGTGTAATTTAGGAAATAGTGATAGAAAGGCTTTAGGTGGGACTATTACGGCAGAGGAAATAGAGAATGCGTTAAGGGGAATGAGGAAGGGGAAAGCGCCGGGTATTGACGGTCTCCCAGTAGAATTTTATTTACAACATTGGATGTTAATAAGGGGATTTATAGTTAGGTTATTTAATCGTATGAAGGAGAAGGGTAAGTTGGGGGAGAAGCAGGTAACAGCAGTTGTAGTGTTGGTCCCGAAGGTCAAGGGGCAGCCCACCCTTCGGGAGTACCGAGCCATATCACTGATGTGTGCAGACTATAAGGTGTTCGCAAAAATTTTAGGTAATAGGTTCAAAGGTGTTGTGGGAAGGGTAGTGTCAAAATCTCAGTTTGGGTTGCCGGGAAGGTCGATGACTGAAGGACATGGCATACTGAGAAGTTTTGTGGAAGCTAAGGGTGGAGGTGAAGGGGCGGCATTGTTGGCTCTAGATTGGCAGGGAGCATATGATAGAGTGGAAAGGGGAGCTTTGCAGGTTGTACTTAGGAGACAGGGTTTTGGGGAGGAAATAGTCGAGTGGGTAAATACGTTATACAAGGGGGCGAAAATGAGGATACAGATTAATGGGTGTATGGGGAGGGATATTGCAATGGGTAGAGGCCTTAGACAGGGATGCCCCATGTCACAAATATTGTTTGCATGTTTCCAGGACCCCTTTTATAGAATGGTTGACCGCAGCTTATGTACGCCAGGTGAGGGAAGTGTGGGGGGTGGGAGGGCCTGGCCGGGTTTAATTGGATATGTTGACGACACCACTGTTCTCATTCGTGAAGGGATGTCAATGGGAGTGTTGGACAAGGTTGTGCAATTATTTGGAAGTGCCACGGGAATGCAGGTAAATAGTGCGAAGTCAAGGTGCATGGGGTTGGGTTCTTGGGTGGGGGGTGTGGGGGGGAGATGTAATGTTGTTAAAGAATGGGCGATGTCTTTAAAGATTTGTGGTATTATTTATAAGAATGACATGGTTGCGGCGCGGGTGGAAAACTCGGATAGGTTATTGGAAAGGATCGTGGGGCGTCTAGGTGTTCTGAGACCCCAGCACCTAACTCTTATACAGCGAGTGATAGTCGTAAACATTTTATTGTATAGTAAGATTTGGTATGTTGCAGCTGTGTTCCCAATTACAGGGACAGCAGTTGCAGGAATTCTAAGACGGGTGTACAAATTTTTGTGGGGTTCACGTTGTGATTGGTTACAGAGGGAAGTTGTAATGTTACCTGTAAGTCAGGGTGGGTTGGGGTTGATGGATTTGAGACGGAGGGCTAAATGTGTGTTTATTAAATGGGAAGTGTTGCGTGAGGGTGTGAACGCGGGGCAGTTGGGAAGGATACACGACAGGCTGGGTGTGTGGTATCGAGGAATGGAGTTGAGGGAATGCAAAATCGTTTTGAGGGCTGTGATGTTGGTTAGGGAACTGAGAAAGGTTCGTATAAGGGTTTTGTGTAGGTTACTTGTAGGTAGGTGCATTATCCCAGTTGAGGGTTTGTTCCCCATGTATGCGTGAAGAGTATTTGGTTTAGATTTAGTAAATTGAGGTGATGTTTCGTTTCCTACATGGGATCCTGCCGTCTGGTGAGATACTACGAAACAGACAGGTTGTAGAGGGTGGGGGGTGTGGTATCTGTGGAGGGGATGAGACCACGTTCCATGAAGTTTACTTTTGTGAAGGGCTAGAGGAGGTTAGGTGCTGGTTAAGTAGGTTGGTACAGAGGGTGGGGGGCCGTGGGGTGTCGGTTCTGCGTGCTTTAAGTCTAGATATGGGTGGGTTAGACGAGGGTGTCATAAGAGCTATAGATTATATCATGGTAGATTATATATATATGTCGTGGGTGATGAGGGGGAGAGGGGATAGTGAGGAGAGAAGGAAAGTTCTTGCGGTAACGTTCTATCGTACGATGTGTCGTAACAGAGATTTGTATGGGAGGAGGTGGGATCAGGCTTTCTCAGAGGGGTATAGAATGCTAACGTTAGGGATTCTCGTAACTCTGTGATTGATAATGAGTGAGTGAAGGGGTTTTCATAAGTTGGAGGGAGTCAGGGGGTCACAGCGGGCTCGCCTCCCTAGGTGGGGGTCGTGAGAGTGTTGTGAATGTGGGTTTGGAAAGGTTTTCTGGTTTTCATTGAGACTTTATGGCATCCAAGTGTGGATGTAGAGCTCAAGGTCTCGTTATGTTAGATATAACACTTTTCAGAATGTAGGTATAATATAGTAGGTTTTTTATGTATAATTTTGATGTGTATCAGTCTTGTATGACACGATTCTTGAGGAATAAGTTATTTGCGACATGAAGTGTGTTTTAGTTTGTCTTTATGTTATGTGCTGAGATTTTGCACGATGAGATATACTTAGATACTGTTTTGCTTTGTGCATACAGTGCATCTGATTAATGTGATGTTGTGAAACTTTTTGTGTGGACGTGTGTGTGTGGGTGTGTGTGTGTGTGTGTGTGTGGGTGTGTGTAAATATATATCCCTTTCTAATGTATTGAGCCTTTGTCATGGGTCAGACGTTATGTAATTCTTTATATCTGTATGATTCGATTCTTTTTAAAGTTTATAATTCTGGTCTGTACCCTGATACCGGTTTGGTGTCAATGCTAAGTTCTTGATGTTAAGTTTTATAAAGTCTGTATGGTATACAGACATATCTAGACAGTTTGTTTTTTCGTATGTTGGTATATGTAAAGCTGTATTGTTAGGGATACGTATAAAAAAAAATAATTGAGTCAGACACTACTGACCCACTAAGCTTAACCTCAGGGTCAATGACCATGAAGGGTACACAGTACATGTGGCTGGTGTTTATGGCTTGAGTTTGCTGTGTCAGCCTGACCACGATGATTAATCGTAAATAACGTTATACACTTCATTTACTATACACTATAAATGTCACTGTATAACTGTAAATCACACGTGAATATTACTTACACATAAATAAATGTCACTGTTAAAATATATTTGAAAGCTTACACTATATACATAAGTTCCTTTAATATAACAGGTATATCTATAAGAAACAAACTTTAACACAATCTTGTCTCTTAATTTCTGTCTATAAACATTATAAACACTATGTGTATATACACTCAGACAAACCGAACATCAGTTGGGTTGTTGTCTTAATCAGCGATTTTCAAGATTGGAGCAGTGGATGCAGGGTGCCATCCCCCGTTTCCTTGTTGGGTGAGTCACCCAGCTCCCGTTTTCTTTGGGTGAATGCTGGGTGAGTGCCTGTTTTCTTTTGGCTGCCCATTCTCTGTAATTGAGTTTGGAGGGACTCATTTACACTGATTTAAATTGTAAAACACTAGTTTTACAGCTTTTTTCGAAGGACCTTGGCTCATAAGTTATTTGTACACTGTAGTACAACATATTTTGACCACAGTGTGGCCTTTATCCGGTTCGAGCACGACAAAAAGGTTGAGAAATGGGATTACCAGCTAAGTTTAAAGAGTTTGTACTTAACTTAGAAAGACAGCTCATTGCCTGCACAGCCGCCCCTGCAGACGAGGTCTTGAGAAGCTGTGGAAGTCATCTCTCAATGGGCTGTAAATGAGTTATAATTTGTAAGATTATAAATTACCCCTAGGGGGTGTTATGTCAGCATATTTCATTCACTGATGGCTGACAAACTTACTTGTGTGGACTCAAAGGTCCGCCCCTTACTGCCGACTATAGGTTGATTACAAACTCCTTGCGACTCAAGAACTGCGCAGTCCCCCGTACTACAAGAAATTCATAACCTACCTTGCTCTTGTAGCATGAGCTATGGTGTTCTTCACACCTTCGACAGGTATCGGCGGTGACTTGATAGAAGCTGAAGTGTCCTTGGATGTCCACGACTTCCATAGTCTAGGAATAAGCACACTGGTACACTATGTTCCACAAGATTTGTCTTTATTGTTCACAAACTTATCACTAAAGAAGCTGAACACACTTCTCTTAAGTGTTTATTGTGTTTTGAGACACTTTGTTCACACTAACGCACAGAGCGTTCTTTGTTGGTTATCCTGGCGTCAGTGTCACTCTCAGTAGAGTCAAAAGTAATCTGAAGACGCCACAGCGCCCCACTCCGTCACTCCCCTAGCACAAAGGAAAAGCTGACCTAGTACTTTTGCTTCCTTGCCATTTCCTCGATGAAACAAAGCAGAATGTTTGATTCTTGTTGTCTTAAGCATAGACAGCAATGTCCACTATCTTTACTATGGTAATAAAGTGGGAACAGAATTTTCCTTAATTGTCCTGCTAAGGTAAGAGATGAACTGTCTTTTATTAAGCTACACTTTGCAACAGAGGACCGCACGGAGCATCGAGCCACGTCACATACTGGTACTGCATCTGGGGTCAATTACTTGCTGTAGCAGTAAACAAGATATTTGCCCCTTCTGAGAGGGCTTGGCCTTTCAGGGCGGAAAGGGGCTGAAGGGGGCTGATACCCCCCTCCTGGAGAAAATTTCTCCACAGTTGTCACCACAAACTATTGAACGATTAAATATTACGTTTAAACGCTATTTCACTTGTGAGGAAATTAGCAATGGTTTACAAACAATAGTTTCATGCATGCAAGCAACGAGACAAGATGAAGAATCCACAAATCCAGTGGATAACAAACCTTCAACTCAGTGTGAAAAGAGTATACCTACTCCCACTAAACCACAGAATGGGAAATACCATATAGGCATTTATCAAGTTGTGAATACAACAGACAGCGAACAAACTGTCAAACTGAGCGAACAAACTGAGACGACTGTCAGTCGTCTCAGTACTCAGTGGTCAGTCGTCACGTGAGGTCACAGACCCTGAGCTGCCTTGGGGATTAGTGTGGACGGTTACAAAGCATGGCTTGCTTCTGCAGTGTTTTAAAAATTGGGGTTGGAGAGTTGAAGGAGGAGGTCTTGCTTCTCCAGGAGGAGATTAGGAGGCTGAAGGTCCACCTCAATGGGTCTGGGAGAGAGTGTGAGGTGGCTGGAGTTGTGGGGAATGAGGCTTCTAGCAGCGAGGTGCAGTCTGTCTCTCGCTGTGAGGAGGCTGTAGTTGGGGTGGCAGCAACGGCTACCAGCAGTGAGGTGCAGCCCAGCACCTGCTACAAGTGGCGAGTAGTTCACAGTAATGGAAGGCGCATCAGAGTAAGGAAAGTTAAGAGTGAAGATCTGAAGGTAGGAAATCGCTTCTCTGTTCTTCAGGATGAATGTACTTCAGTGGCCAGTGAAGGTAAGGGTACTACTGCCCCTGCTAATGGAGGTAAGCGCATTCTTGTGGTTGGTGACTCTCAGGTAAGATACATTGACCGTGCTTTTTGTAATAGGAATAAGAAGATGAGAGATAGAGTGTGCTTCCCTGGAGCTGGTGTTGGGGACATTGTCAACAGGCTGGATAATATCATGTCAGGTAATGGGAGCAAGCCCATTATCTGTCTCAGTGCTGGTGGAAATGATATTGGGAAGGGTAGGAGAGAAGAGCTGCTAGATAAGTACAGGTCAGCTATAGATTTCATTAAGTCTAAGGGAGGGATCCCAATCATATGTAGCATCTTGCCTAGAAGGGGAGTAGGAAATGAATGGTTGTCTAGGGCAATTGGTGTAAATTGCTGGCTAGACAGATACTGCAAGGAACATGCAATCCCATTCATTGACAACTGGAACAACTTTTATGGCAAACATGATATGTATGCAAGGGATGGGGTACATCTCTCTGGGGCTGGGGTGGTAGCACTTGCAGACTCGATTGAGAAGGCCATTGGTGAAATGCCTATGATTTTAAACTGATGGAAGATAGAGGTATGGGTGTGTGTGGGAAACAAGCAGGTTGCAACACTTGGGTTGGAAACAGTAAATGTATAAAAGGCATTCAGCATGAAGTTATGAATAAAGACAATAGATCAGGTCAGCAAACAAAGGGGGACAGCAGAGGGCAGCAAGGGACTAGCTCCCTTAAGGTTTACTATACTAATAGCAGGAGTGTAAGAAATAAGATAGATGAGCTAAGATTAATTGCAAGTGCAGGAGACATAGATATTATTGCTATAACAGAGACCTGGCTCAATCTGAAAGATAGAGAGATGCCCTCTGAATGTCACATACAAGGCTATAAATTATTCCACACTGACAGGGTCAACAGGAAAGGTGGTGGAGTAGCGATGTATGTCAGAGACAATTTAAATTGTTGTGTTAGACAAGATATTAAATTAGAAGCGTCAGCCACTGAATCTGTTTGGTTACAGCTTCTCGAGGGCCGAGAAAAACTAATTTTGGGTGTGATTTACAGGGCCCCAAATCTTGATAGGGAGTGCAGTAAACTTCTATGGGACGAAATTCGTAAGGCATCTACATACGAAAATGTTGTGCTAATGGGAGATTTCAACTATAGACAGATTGACTGGAGCAATTTGACAGGAAATTTAGAGTCAGGTGACTTTCTTGATACGATCCAGGATTGTTTTTTAAAACAGTTTGTGACAGAGCCAACTAGGGGAAATAACCTCCTTGACTTGGTTCTTGCCAGTAGGGAAACACTAATTAATAATCTTGAGGTTAATGATGAGCTTGGGGAAAGTGATCACAAATCACTCAGTTTTAATATATCATGGAATTCCCCTAATAATGGCAATCAAGTCTCCGTCCCTGACTTTCGCTTGGCTGATTTCATAGGACTGAAAAATTACTTAGGTGGGCTGAACTGGAATGACCTGACTAAGGGTCAGGTAGGTGGTGATGGTTGCCGATATGATGCTTTCCAGGGCATAGTTCTAGCTGCTCAGTCAAATTATGTTCCAAATAGGGAAATCAGATCAAACAAAAATGATCCTAAATGGATGAACAATAGATTAAAATATCTGATTGGTCAAAAGAGAGGCATATATAGGCAAATCAAAAGAGGAGAGGGGCAATTGAGAAATCGATATATTCAGTTAAAGAGAGAAATAAAAAAGGGAATTAGAAAAGCAAAAAGAGATTATGAGGTTAAAGTTGCAAGAGAATCGAAGACTAACCCAAAAGGATTCTTTCAGGTATACAGAAGTAAGATCAGGGACAAGATAGGCCCACTCAAAAGTTCCTCGGGTCAGCTCACTGACAGTGATAAGGAAATGTGTAGAATTTTTAACACATACTTCCTCTCAGTTTTTACACAGGAGGATACCAGCGATATTCCAGTAATGATAAATTATGTAGAACAGGACGATAATAAACTGTGTACTATTAGGGTCACAAGTGACATGGTCCTTAGGCAAATAGATAAATTAAAACCTAACAAATCCCCAGGCCCTGATGAACTGTATGCAAGGGTTCTAAAGGAATGTAAAGAGGAGCTTAGCACACCTTTGGCTAATCTTTTCAACATATCACTACAAACTGGCATGGTGCCAGATAAGTGGAAAATGGCAAATGTGATACCTATTTTCAAAACAGGTGACAGGTCCTTAGCTTCGAACTATAGACCAATAAGCCTAACCTCCATAGTGGGAAAATTTATGGAATCAATAATTGCCGAGGCAGTTCGTAGCCACCTTGAAAAGCATAAATTAATCAACGAATCTCAGCATGGTTTTACAAAGGGGCGTTCCTGCCTTACGAATTTATTAACTTTTTTCACTAAGGTATTTGAGGAGGTAGATCATGGTAATGAATATGATATTGTGTATATGGACTTCAGTAAGGCTTTTGACAGGGTCCCACATCAGAGACTATTGAGGAAAATTAAAGCACATGGAATAGGAGGAGAAATTTTGTCCTGGATAGAGGCATGGTTGACAAATAGGCAGCAGAGAGTTTGCATAAATGGGGAGAAATCAGAGTGGGGAAGTGTCACGAGCGGTGTTCCACAGGGGTCAGTGTTGGGCCCCCTGCTGTTCACAATCTACATAAACGACATAGATGAGGGCATAAAGAGCGACATCGGCAAGTTTGCCGATGACACCAAAATAGGCCGTCGAATTCATTCTGACGAGGACATTCGAGCACTCCAGGAAGATTTGAATAGACTGATGCAGTGGTCGGAGAAGTGGCAGATGCAGTTTAATATAGACAAATGCAAAGTTCTAAATGTTGGACAGGACAATAATCATGCCACATATAAACTAAATAATGTAGATCTTAATATTACGGATTGCGAAAAAGATTTAGGAGTTCTGGTTAGCAGTAATCTGAAACCAAGACAACAGTGCATAAGTGTTCGCAATAAAGCTAATAGAATCCTTGGCTTCATATCAAGAAGCATAAATAATAGGAGTCCTCAGGTTGTTCTTCAACTCTATACATCCTTGGTTAGGCCTCATTTAGATTATGCTGCACAGTTTTGGTCACCTTATTACAGAATGGATATAAATTCTCTGGAAAATGTACAAAGGAGGATGACAAAGTTGATCCCATGTATCAGAAACCTTCCCTATGAGGATAGACTAAGGGCCCTGAATCTGCACTCTCTAGAAAGACGTAGAATTAGGGGGGATATGATTGAGGTGTATAAATGGAAGACAGGAATAAATAAAGGGGATGTAAATAGTGTGCTGAAAATATCTAGCCTAGACAGGACTCGCAGCAATGGTTTTAAGTTGGAAAAATTCAGATTCAGGAAGGATATAGGAAAGTACTGGTTTGGTAATAGAGTTGTGGATGAGTGGAACAAACTCCCAAGTACCGTTATAGAGGCCAGAACGTTGTGTAGCTTTAAAAATAGGTTGGATAAATACATGAGTGGATGTGGGTGGGTGTGAGTTGGACCTGATAGCTTGTGCTACCAGGTCGGTTGCCGTGTTCCTCCCTTAAGTCAATGTGACCTGACCTGACTAGGTTGGGTGCATTGGCTTAAGCCGGTAGGAGACTTGGACCTGCCTCGCATGGGCCAGTAGGCCTTCTGCAGTGTTCCTTCGTTCTTATGTTCTTATGTTCTTATAAACGTACTCCAAAATGTGTACTTTGTGATGGAACACATTGGGCACAGTATTGTATTCAATACACATCAATTGAGGCACGTAAACAACGTGTTCATCAGCTGAAAAGGTGCACCAAGTGTTTAGGTGAACACAAGGGAGGAAAATGCTCACTGAAGAAGTTTTTTAAATGCAAGGGTATGCATCATACAGCATTATGCCCAAATACTTTTGCTGAACATCTCTTCAGTATATAAGCCACTTCTACGGCCCTATGCCCTTCACCTCACATCTCTTCAGTATATAAGCCACTTCTACGGCCCTATGCTGTACATTCTACAAGATTGATGGACTGAACACATCGACTCCAGGTTGAGGGACTGATTACCTCATTCTCCTCCTCTCCTTACGCCTTCCTCTTTGTATTGGACTGAAGAAGCCACTGTGTGGCGAAACGTTTCCTGAATAAAGATTCCCATATGCTGCATAAGTGTCTCAATCTTCAACTTGTCGGTTTTTCAAACCATTCATCACACACAGTTCTCTAATGGTTAAGAAATAATAAGAGTAAGTTGGTCTATGTACAGAACAGTAGCAGAAATAAAAGAGATGGAGAGAGATTATCTCTTTCTCCACGTCTCTACCCAAGAGAAACCAGCTGACATGTTGTCACGTGGTGTCCCACTCAAGAAATTTGTGGATAATAAATTATGGCTCCACGGACCGAACTGGCTCTCTAACGAAAATAACTGGCCTCAGCAAAAAGCTCACATTATGCCAGAAGAAACAGTCTGCTTGAACACAGCAGAAATAAGTTGTGTAAATACTGCAGACACAACAGAAGGAGTCATTGATGAATCTAAATACTCATCTTTGGGTAAACTCTTAAGAGTTACAGCTCTTGTCTTTAAATTCATTAAAGGAATAAAACCTGATTATGAATGTCTTGAACCCATTAAATACTGGGTGAAACTAATACAGAAAGTTGTTTTCTCTATAGAATATAAATTTCTGGAAACACAAGATAAATCCCCAAAGAAACCTGTCATAATTAATTCTTTAGGACTTTATCTCAACTCAGAAAAGATTATAAGATGTCGAGGAAGAATTCATAATTCTTCACTACCTAAAGAAGCCATACATCCAATATTGATCCCCAAGAATCATTGGCTAACAAAACTGATTGTGCAAAACGCCCACAGTAACGTGTTACATGGTGGGGTAGCTGACACACTTTGTCATATACAACAATCCTACTGGATACCTCAAGGTCGACAAAGTGTGAAAAAACAAATAAAGGACTGTATTACTTGTCGTCATTACGATATGCGAGTATGTCAGTATCCAGGTCCACCTCCATATCCCTATCAAAGAGTTTGTCATGTCTCTCCATTTGAGGTGACAGGTGTAGATTACACTGGACCAATAATTTTAACCAAAACAGTTTACAAAGTTCCTATCAAGGTGTACATCTGTTTGTTCACTTGTGCTACAACTAGAGCAGTACATCTAGAAGTAGCCACTGACATGTCTGCTGAAACCTTTATCAAATTATTCATAAGGTTTGCAGCCAGAAGGGCATGTCCCAGACTGATGATTTCAGATAATGCAACGAACTTTGTTGCTGGTGCTGTTTATATAAGCAAGATCTTTGATTAACCAGAAGTACAATAGATGCTGAATCAACGCAGTTGTCGTTGGAGATACATTCCTCCTAAATCTCCATGGCACGGCGGATTTTATGAAAGAATGATCGGCATTGTAAAACGTTGTTTAAGGAAGACTCTTCATCGTCAAAGAATCGACTTAGAAGAATTCCGTACAGTTGTGACTGAAATAGAAAATAGAGTCAACAACAGACCTCTAACTTATGTTACCGATGATCTGGACAATTTAGAAGTGTTAAGTCCATCTCATTTACTCCATGGCAGAAGGCTCGAACCTGTTCCTCCCATGAATGATAAAGAAATCATAGAGGATCCTACTTATTTCGAACCTGAGCAACTCAGACGTAAATTTAAACACCTTAATAAAGTGATTGAATGTTGGGAGAAAATTTGGCAAGAAGACTGTCTCACCTCATTGAGAGAACACTTCTATGGAGCTGGTGTTCCTGAAAATCATAAATCCTTAAGACCTGGTGACATAGTGATTATTGACAATGATAGTCCGAGGTCCCAATGGCCACTTGGAAAAATTGTGACCATATATCCTGATGCAAATGGAATCATCAGGACAGTTGATGTTTTGAGCAAAGGTGTAGTGAATAAGCGGACAATAAATAAACTAGTACCATTAGAATTACACAGTGTTGAAAACAAAATTAGTGATTCTCCAGAAACCACACAGACTAAAGCTGTTCAGAAAAGACAAACAGCAGTGGTGGCGAGTGAGAAAATTAAATTAATGTTAAGTGATGAATAGTTCACCTGCAGCGAACCTCCGCTGGCCCCCAGTGTGGAGAAATTTTCTCCAGGAGGGGGGTATCGGCCCCCTTCAGCCCCTTTCAACCCTTTCAGCCCTGAGGGGCCCAGCCCTCTCAGAAGGGGCAAGCGTCTTGTTTACTGCTACTGTGAGTAATTGATCCCAGATGCAGTACCAGTATGCAACGTATGGTCAAGCGACCGGCGCTCCATGCGGTCCAGTGTTGCAAAGTGTAGTTTAATAAGAGACAGCCCATCTCTTACCTTAGCAGGTCAATTAAGGAAAATCCTGTTCCCACTTTATTATCATGGTAAAGATAGTGTATATTGTTGTCTATGCTTAAGACAGCAAGAATCAAACGTTCTGTTTTACTTCATGGAGGAAGTGGCAAGGAAGCAAAAGTACTAGATCAGCTTTTCCTTTGTGCTGGGGGCAGTGACAGCGTGGGGCATTGTGGCTGCTTGAGATTACTTTTGACTCTACTGAGAGTGACACTGACGCCAGGATAACCAACAAAGAACGATCTGTGCGTTAGTGTGAACAAAGTGTCTCATAAAACACAATAAACACTTAAGAGAAGTGTGATCAGCTTCTTTAGTGATAAGATTGTGGAACATAATGTACCAGTGTGCTTATTCCTAGACTACGGAAGACATGGACATCCAAGGACACTTCAGCTTCTATCAAGTCGCCAATACCTGTTGAAGGTGTGAAGAACACCATAGCTCACGCTACAAGAGCAAGGTAGGTTACGAATTTCTTGTAGTATGGGGGACTGCGCAGTTCTTGAGTCGCAAGGAGTTTGTAATCAAGCTATAGTCGGCAGTTAGGTGCGGACTTTTGAGTCCACACAAGTAAGTTTGTCAGCCATCAGTGAATGAAATATGCTGACATAACACCCCCCTAGGGGTAAATTATTGTTTACATAATATGATCTATTCCAGCCCGTTGAGAGATGATCATGACAACAATTCAAGACCTCGTCTGCAGGGGCGGCTGTGTAGACGAATTGCTGTCTTTTATCAGCTAGGTGTTCCCTATATTTAAATTTATAAATTATATCTTAGTTGGTAAAACCATTTCTCAACATTTTGCTATATATATATATATATATATATATATATATATATATATATATATATATATATATATATATATATATATATATATATATATATATATATATATATATATATCAAGGTAGTAGGTTGGTAGACAGCAACCGCCCAGGGAGGTACTACCGTCCTGCCAAGTGAGTGTAAAACGAAAGCCTGTAATTGTTTTACATGATGGTAGGATTGCTGGTGTCCTTTTTTCTGTCTCATGAACATGCAAGATTTCAGGTACGTCTTGCTACTTCTACTTACACTTAGGTCACACTACACATACATGTACAAGCACATATATACACACCCCTCTGGGTTTTCTTCTATTTTCTTTCTAGTTCTTATTCTTGTTTATTTCCTCTTATCTCCATGGGGAAGTGGAACAGAATTCTTCCTCCGTAAGCCATGCGTGTTGTAAGAGGCAACTAAAATGCCGGGAGCAAGGGGCTAGTAACCTCTTCTCCTGTATATATTACTAAATGTAAAAGGAGAAACTTTCGTTTTTCCTTTTGGGCCACCCCGCCTCGGTGGGATACGGCCGGTGTGTTGAAAGAAAGAAAGAATATATATATATATATATATATGTATGTATTAACAAGTCGGCCGTCTCCCACAGAGGCAGGGTGACCCAAAAAGAAAATCCCTAAAAATAAAATACTTTCATCATCATTCAACACTTTCACCTCACTCAAACATAATCACTGTTTTGGCAGAGGTGCTCTGAATGCAACAGTTTAGAAGCATACACGTATGAAGTTACACAACATATCCCTCCAAACTGCTAATATCCCGAACCCCTCCTTTAGAGTGCAGGCATTGTACTTCCCATTTCCAGGACTCAAGTCCGGCTATATTAAAATAACAGGCTTCCCTGAATCCCTTCACTAAATATTACCCTGCTTACACTCCAACAGATCGTCAGGTCCCAAATACCATTCGTCTCCATTCACTCCTATCGAACACGCTCATGCACGCCTGCTGGAAGTCCAAGCCACTCGCCCACAAAACCTCCGTTACCCCTTCGTCCTTCGAGGACGACCCCTACCCCGCCTTCCTTTCCCTACAGATTTAAATGCTCTCCATGTCATTCTACTTTGATCCATTTTCTCTAAATGACCAAACCACCTCAACAACCCTTCTTCAGACCTCTGACTAATACTTTTATTAACTCCACACCTTCTCCTAATTTCCACACTCCGAATTTTCTGCATAATATTTACACCACACATTGCCCTTAGACTGGACATCTCCACTGCCTCCAGCTGCCTCCTCGCTGCTGCATTCACAACCCAAGCTTCACACCCATATAACAGTGTTGGTACTACTATACTTTCATATATTCCCTTCTTTGTCTCCATAGATAACGTTTTTTGACTCCACATATACCTCAACGCACCACTCACCTTTTTTCCCTCATTAATTCTATGATTAACTTCATCCTTCATAAATCCATCTGCCGACGCGTCAACTCCCAAATACCTGAAAACATTCACTTCTTCTATATTCCTCCTCCCCAGTTTAATATCCAATTTTTCTTTATCTAAATCATTTGATACCCTCATCACCTTACTCTTTTCTATGTTCACTTTCTACTTTCTACCTTTACACACACTCCCAAACTCATCGACTAACCTTTGCAATTTTTCTTTAGAATCTCCCATAAGCACATTATCATCAGCAAAAAGCAACTGCGTCACTTCCCATTTTGTTTTTAATTCCTCATAATTTAATCCCACCCCTCTCCCGAACACCCAAGGATTTACTTCTTTTACGACCCCATCAATAAATATATTAAACAACCATGGTGACATTACACAGCCCTGTCTAAGACCTACTTTTACTGGGAAGTTGTCTCCCTCTCTCCTTTTATTTTTATTTTTATTTTATTTTATTTTTTTTAACAAGTCGGCCGTCTCCCACCGAGGCAGGGTGACCCAAAAAGAAAGAAAATCCCCAAAAAGAAAATACTTTCATTATCATTCAACACTTTCACCTCACTCACACATTATCACTGTTTTTGCAGAGGTGCTCAGAATACAACAGTTTAGAAGTATATACTTGTAAAAAATACACAACATATCCCTCCAAACTGCCAATATCCCGAACCCCTCCTTTAGAGAGCAGGCATTGTACTTCCCATTTCCAGGACTCAAGTCCGGATATATAAATATAAATATATATATATATATATATATATATATATATATATATATGTATGTATATATATATATATATATATATATATATATATATATATATATATATATATATATATAAATACATATATATACATATATATATATATATATATATATATATATATATATATATATATATATATATATATATATATATATATATATATATATATATATATATATATATATATATATATATATATATATATATATATATATATATATATATGCAAAACAACCACTCTGAAAGAATAGAGAAATTCCAAGCGCTTTCGTGACTACTCACATTATCAAGGAACTATTTCTTTCAGAGTGGTTGTTTTGCATATTATGAACTCACCTGTTTACTGTGATCTTATTGCATATATATATATATATATATATATATATATATATATATATATATATATATATATATATATATATATATATATATATATATATATATATATATATATATATATATATATATATATATATATTGACTTAAATAGCAATGCTTTTCTTGCTGAATAAGGCAAGCAAAAATCTGTATATGCAATAATTTTGCAAAAATCATTGCGCTTGTTGTAATAAGGTTAGGTAAGTTTTCTAAGGTTCTTTTGGTACAAAATTATTAATTTTTACATTAACATAAATGAAGTTATAAAAGAAAATTTTACAAAGGATTTAATTTTAAATGAGTTCTTGCTAATTGACCAATTTTACCTATTCATAAGAACATACGAAAGAAGGTACACTTAGCAAGCCTACTGGCCCATGCGAGGCAGGTCCAATTCACCTCCCAGCTAAAACTAATGACCCATCTAGTCAGGTCAGGTCACATCACCCACCCACACCCACTCATGTATTTATCCAACCTATTTTTAAAACTACACAACGTCTTAGCGTCTATGACGGTACTCGGGAGTTTGTTCCACTCATCCACAACTCTATTACCAAACCAGTGCTTTCCTATATCCTTCCAGAATCTGAATTTTCCAACTTAAAACCATTTCTGCGAGTCCTGTTTTGGCTAGATAGTTTTAGCACGATATTTACATTCCCGTTATTTATTCCTGTTGTCCATGTATACACCTCAATCATATCCCCCCTGATTTTACGCCTGTCTAGACAGTGCAAATTTAGGGCCCTCAGTCTATCTTCATAGGGTAGATTTCTTATACATGGGATCAACTTTGTCATCATGCTTTGTGCGTTTTCCATTTCGTAATACGGTGACCATAACTGTGCAGCATAATCAATATGAGGCCTAACCAAAGATATATACAGTTGAAAAACAACCTGAGGACTCATTACTATATATATATATATATATATATATATATATATATATATATATATATATATATATATATATATATATATATATATATATATATATATATATATATATATATATATAAGCTGTAGAAGTTAATGCGAAAATCAAATTTCATTCATACTTCACCAGGTGTCACACTGTGATGGATGGGTCATTGGGCCACCAGCAGCAACAGCCTGGTTGACCAAGCAAACACCAGACGAACCTGGCTCATGGTCGGGCTCTGGGGGTAGAAAAACTCCAGGAACTTATTAAAGTTCAAGGGTGAAGGTAGGTACAAACGAAGAGAATTTTGTAGCTCAAGAAGCAAAAACTGTTATCATTATGACTCACAAAAATATAAAAAAATGCAATGTTCCGTTTGTCTCTACTTTAGATGAAAATTAAATACTAGAGCGTTCTGAATTTAGATACTGAAAGAATAATGGTACATTGTCAATTGATTTAAAATGAGAATGGTATCGGGAACAAAAAGTAGGTAATACAATGGTTTAAATTTAGCCGTCAAGCAGTCGACCTCATAATGAGCAAGCAAAGTATTAGTCAAAGTAGGTCCCAAAGGATTTCCCATTGCAACCCCATCCCTCTGCCTACAAACTTTCCCAGTCTGTTGCAGCCAGTTATAATAATTTTTGAAGCCATCTGATCTGTGATGTCAACATTCGTCTGGCCAGACAATGAATGACTGACGGTGAAAGAATTTCTCTTTTTTGTGTGTCACTCTACCTCAGTGGAAAATGGCTTGTGTGTTAAAAACTTGACTGAATGAGAAAGGGAGCTGAATACTGCAGCCTATTTATTTTTCGTAAAGACTTCCCGAGAAGTAGGTGTAGGATACTGATCTAGAGATCTTCGTACTCACCAAGTCTCCTGGAAATATCTTCACATTTTCTTTCTCGATTTGTCTTAGATTTTCTTTATGCTTAACTGTATTGAATTCCAGCTCTTGTGCCTTTCCAAGATGGTGAGCTACATCTCTAGGGCCTCTTTAGTGACTTTTGATAATATCTTTACATGAACTTATCTGATCTCAAAAAATGCTAGTTCCAGGTCCTGGGCCCTTTAAGGATGTTTTTACATTGACAGAATGAGTAAAATATGTCATTCAACGTCTGGGGACCTGAGTGAAAGACAGTCAAGGTTTGATGCACAGAATGGGGCAGATTGGTCCAAGACACCTTTGAGAGTTATTAAGAAACTTAAGAACTATTATTTAACCCCTTGAAAAGGACCAAGAGCTGAAGATCAACACACTTAGGGGCCAAGGAGTTTTAGCTCAACAACTCTCAAAAAGTCTGGCAGTTGTAATTTAAAACTCTAAAGAGGTCAAGCAGTTGTTGATCAATACCTTCAAGAGGACTAGGAGCTGCCGCCTCTTGATAATCTTGAGTACAAGTACTCAATCTGTAGTGTGTTGTGTGGTACTGGAGGATGAAGCTATGGGATATGTGGGGTAGCTTTTTTACACCATGCAGGGCCACAGACATCTAGATTTTAATTATTGCTAATACTAAAAATTATATCGTAAAAGCCTAAAGAAATTAGTGTGTACTAAAGATACATTAAATAAAGGGACTGGGAGTAGTACAGAACCAATAATACAAAAAAGTTTCTTAAAGATCTTATCTTGGGCATCAAAGTCGTGCATAAATAATTCAGTGGCC
The DNA here is from genome assembly GCF_038502225.1 of Cherax quadricarinatus. NCBI lineage: Eukaryota > Metazoa > Arthropoda > Malacostraca > Decapoda > Parastacidae > Cherax > Cherax quadricarinatus. Next base: position 467,024 of record NW_027195071.1, read on the forward strand.
GAGGCACCCGGAGAACGCTTACCTATTTAAGGATGTCAGTCAGCTGTCAGATTTCCTCCTGGGATATATTTTCCGACGCTGCTTCCATCTGAGAGAAACTCTTGAAGGATGTGTCACCTTATCATGATTACCCTTTCTGGAGGCAAAAAATATAAATGCTTTGTTTCTTTCTTCAGTCTTTAGTGAAATTCTATAATTTTTTGGGAAGACCTGGAAACCGTAGGGATCATACAGCTCCCGGGAAATGGGAACAATTACAGGACTGATCCAAGAAAATAGAGGACAGTTGACATTCTTTGGATTAAGAGCCCCAATATTGCCAGTAGACTTCCTTTGAGGGACAAATTCCAGCAGTTTTAAAATACTACTTTCTAGGCTCAGTGCATTTAGTGTCATCTCTTGTGTAAAGTGTTGCAGGTGCTGCACTCCTTGGACCCTATGATAATATTTCTCTCCTTTGTATTAATTATTAAGGCTAGCTGATCTTTTTTCTTGAGCAGGTTTGGCACTTCTCACACCTCTGACGAGACTAGCAGTGATCTGCTCACCCCTGCGCCAGGAAAGCTGTACAGTGGAGCTGAGAAGAGACCAACAAATTCTCTAAGACAACAGAACGAAGGACCAGTTCCTATTTTTTAAAAAGAGTGCTTGCCCGTCAAGTTATGCGGATAACGAAATGTTCTTGTTAGCAGAAGTTCACTGGTCTCAGACCGGGCCGCCCAGAGACGTTGACTGAGCCACTCTCCAGGTAAACTCCAGGTCACTAGAAAGTCCTCCTCCAGACCGCCATCGTTTCTTACGATTTGTTGGCTATAGCATTTGCAAACCCTTCTGCAGTTGCCACAGCAACTGGACAGCATATACGTATATACTAAGAGTTTGCAGCTCTTTCCTCATTTCTTCCCTCCAAACCGGAGAGGAAGTCTGCAGCTCTGGATATCACTTTCCACATTGAGAACCTCCTTTAACTTGCCCTTCACCTCCACGAACTCCGTCAACAAAATCCAAAAATTAACTCACAGCAGCTGGGCGCAATGTAACCCTATCCGCAAACTTCGGCATTACACCCTACGGCGTTCATCGTTCTTTTACAGTTTTTCAAATCTCATCTTTTTCCAAAGAGGTCTCTCTCTCTTCGATAGAAAACCACCATTGTCTTACCTTTTCACCGTAGATAATTAAGACGATTAAACTTATATTCATAGACTCATTGCTCTTCGCCAGGTGCTTGGTTAACAAATGTTAAGTATAGTCATTAGAAACACAAAATATCTTCTCCCTAATTAACTTGGTCTGGTAATAACGGTTTGTGACACACCAGTATGTTACCTTTATCTGGTGCGCATCATCATCACACAGCCACAGTTCTCTCTACTGTGAATCAGCCAAAGTCCAGTAACTTATTGCCATATAGTCGTTGGGACCCACGACTATACAGTAAATTACTATCACTTATTGACATAGGTCAGTCAGGGTTGAAGAGGTTGATCTCCAGACGAGTTGACTTTATACCTGCACCAGGGACTGGAGGTCGTCTCTCTGGTTTATTAACACATACTGGCTTCTCTTTTGTATTAGTAACCCATGCATCAAGGGCAGTAAGTACAATCGATTTACTCTCTTTCTGCGTTGCCATGCATTTCTTTGTTGCACACACTGTAAATACTTATATTGGCGGAGGATTATTGCAGTGTCAAAAACTCCTTTGAGTGTTTATCTCTGCCTTTAACACTTCTTGATTGTTTCTATGTGGCCTGTTTACTGTCTGAATTACCATTGACTCCTCAATCTCTTGGATACGCACATTTGCAGTTCCTTCTAAATAACCAATCTGTTTTGTATCTCAGAAAGATATGACTACTTGGCGACACAACATCTGCTTAAGCATTCTTTAAGCCTCCGTCGCATTTTAAAACATTTCCTCAGAATTTCTTTTCGGAGAGGCACTCATCCCGGAGAAAAAAATGGCTGCATTCTCCCTAGCTCTCAGGCTGAAGGCGTCCCTCAGGTTGTGAGTTCTCAGCTACCCCCTTTTCCTACTTGGCCATTAATTATCTTGTCTCTATTATCCCTTCTAGTGTTGGCTGTCTCTCTACATGTCAACTTGATTTTTGCTATAGCTAAATGCAGACAGTGGCTATTTACCTTATTGCAGCCTCCCTCCCAGTGTAGTATTGATCATTCTTCTTCGTCACCTCATAGGTTACAAATTTTCTGACTAAACACTCCAGGTAATTTTCTAAAGACGCTCTGAGTGTCTACCTGTATCCATATAATTATCAGATGTCCTGAAAGCCTCATTTTATGTTCCTGACATCTGCTTGTCAGAATCACCTTCTCTCATGAGCTGATAGACAAACCCTTCTTAGCCGTTATTCAGCATTAAACTCTTTCTGAAGCTTGATCCATTCATCATCTAAGGTTGCATTTGTGTCTTAGGGATTTCGATGTTTCCAGTCGAGAACCTACTATATAAAGAGGTGAACAGCCCGTCTTTGCAAGATCTATGCAATGCCCATTGGCTTGATTACTTTTCCCCGCTTCCAGAAACCTTCACAGTCCATCCACATAGAACAGTAAAGAAATTAGTGCAAATAATAACCCAATTTATTACACCTTTCCTCTCCGTATTCACTCTATACTGGCTTTCCGCGGTTACTTTTTCCTTTACGTTCATCCTGAGTCGCCTCTTCCCTCCCATTTTGGGAAATTCCGACGATTCATTGCCACCTCTTCACTTTAATGTACAAAAGCTCCTTGCCTACTACCACTTCACCTTCCTCTATCTTAAACATTTCTGTTTCTCGTGAAAATTATCAAAGAGTTCATTTTCTAGAATCGTTCATATTTATGAAATTCTCACTGCAATCATACATAATTTTAGATTATTTCAGACTCTAAAAGTGCATTACAGCTCTCCAGAAATTCATTGCCCTTCCCCATCTCACCGTCCCTACAGCTCACGGTCATGTCACATTTCCTACAGTAAACATAAGAAGTCGTTTTTGTAGTTCTTGGACACGTCGATGATACGGCCTACAAACAAGCGGACTCAGCTATCCAACTCTTACTGACCTCGATTTCCCAGCAGGATATTCTCTTTACCGGACTTTTCTTTCTGTTTCAGCGATCTCTCAACAACATCGCAACCACTGGCAAAATGTTGGTCAGGGTTGGACAGACAACAAATTTGTTTTTCTATCTAAGCACTTTTATGATTCTTCATCATCATCTACGCACCAATGTCGTAGTGGTCAGACTAATGGACTCAACATATCGACTCAGGAAGGACAGATTGCCTTCTTCTCCTCCTCGTCTTTAACCGTTTCTTATCTGTACTGGACTGTAGAGATCACTGGCAGCGAAACGTTTTCTCCAGTAAAGGAGTCCCGATATTTGCACAAGTGTCTCACTCTTAAACTTGAAGGTTTTCTAAACATTTACATCACATTTGATTGAAATGCTGCTCTTATACTCTTGTTGCTATCACTGGCCTCTGGCACATAAGAACATAAGAACATAAGAAAAGGAAGGAACAATGCAACGGGCTACTGATCCATGCAAGACAGGTCCATATCCCCGGATTAGACCAATGGCCCACCTCAGATTATCCCAATGACCCACCAGTCTGGTCATCCAACTCAAGGATGGAGCACTGTACCAGACCCAGCAGCACAAGCTAGTCCGGTCCAACTCACACCCACCCACACCCACTCATGTGTTTATCAACCTATTTTTAAAGCTACACAACGTTTTATCCTCAATAACTGCACTCAAGGAGCTTGTTCCACTCATCACAACTCTATTACCAAACCAGTACTTTCCTATATCCTTCCTGGATCAGATTTTCCAGCAAACCATGGCTGCGAGTCCTGTCTTGGCTGGAAATTTTCAGCACGCTATTTACATCCCCTTTATTTATTCCTGTTTTCCATTTATACACCTCGATCATATCCCCCACTAATTCTACGCAGATTCAGGGCATTCAGTCTATCCTCATAGGGAAGATTTCTGATACATGGAATCATCTTTATCATCCTCCTTTGTACGTTTTCCAGAGCATTTATATCCATTCTGCAATACGGTGACCAGAACTGAGCAGCATAGTCTAAATGAGGCCTAACCAAGGATGTATAGAGTTGAAGAACAACCTGAGGACTTCTATTATTTATACTTCTAGATATGAAGCCAAGTTCTGGCCAGTTTTATTGCGAACACTAATGCACTGTTGTCTTGGTTTTTAGGTTACTGCTAACCAGAACTCTTAAATCCTTTCGCAATCAGTGATATTAAGATCTACATTATTTAGTTTTATATGTGGCATGATTGTTTTTAACTGCCCAACATTTAGAACTTTGCATTTGTCAATATTAAACTGCATCTGCCACTTCTCGACCATTGCGTTAGTCTATTCAAATCATCCTGGAGTGCTTAATGCCCTCATTAGAATGAATTGGACGGCCTATTTTTAGTGTCATCAGCAAATTTGCTTATGTCGCTATTCCCCTCATCTATATCGTTTATGTAAATTTTGAACAACAGCAGGCCCAACTTTGACCCTAGGGCACCGCTTGTGCCCCAGTCTTATTTCTCCCCATTTATGCCAAACTCTCTGCTGTCTATTTGTCAGCCATGCCTCTACCAAGGAAAAATTTCTCCTCCTATTCTTCCATTGTGCCTAAGTTTCCTCAATAGCCTCTGGTGTGGAGCTCTATCAGAAAGCCTTACCAAGTCCATATACACAATATCATATTCATTACCATGATCTACCTCCTCAAACACCTTAGTAGAAAAAGATAGTAAATTCGTAAGACAGGAACGCCCTTTGTAAAGCCGTGTGAGAATCATTAATCCAATCTGTGCCTGTCAAGATGGCTACGAATTGCTTGGCACTTGTTGATTCCATAAAATTCCGCTATGGAGGTAAGGCTTATTGGTCTATAGTTTGAAGCCAAGGACCATATCCACCTGCCTTGTAAATAGATATTACATTTTTATTTCCATATCAGGCACTATATTTTCCAGTTGTAGTGATATGTTAAAAATTAGCCAAAGGTATGCTGCTCTTCTCACTCCTTCTACCTTTTCCAGCAATCACCCACGAAATCGTAACACGATGAACAGAGATATTAGGACTTAAAATGATCCCACTCCCTGCAGCGCTGCTAAACTATACCCCAGTTTAACTCTTAAAGTAGTTAGAACACTAATAAATGACATTGTGATGTATATATTAACTTAACTAGCATAGTGACTGAAGTATTGTGTGTAAATTGCAAGTAGTAGGCTGGATTGCTTTCCTGTATACTGTAAATTCTAATTTGTTTATTATTCTTAATGGCTCATTACATCAGAGACAGTGATTATCTTCCTATTAGCCTGAAGTATTAATATATCTTGAAGTTTCCCAAGTTATTTGTTCAAGCAAGAAATGTCGTCGACATACAAGCACTGGAAAATATTTTTTTATTTGATGG
>NW_027195071.1:480000-490000 GCF_038502225.1 Cherax quadricarinatus
TACAAATAGGCAAGTTCAAACACACACACACAAACAAACATATACGTATATATGTATATATACATATATATATATATATATATATATATATATATATATATATATATATATATTATATATAAATATACATATATATATAAATATATATATATATACATACATATATATATATATATATATATATATATATATATATATATATATATATATATATATATATATATATATATATATATATATATATATATATATATATATATATATATATATATATATATATATATATATATATATATATATATATATATATATATATATATATATATATATATATATGTATATAGTATATATATATATATATCATATACTTTTTTTTTTTTTTTTCAACAAGTCAGGTCGTCTCCCACCGAGGCAGGGTGACCCAAAAAAAGAAAAGAAAATCCCCCAAAAGAAAAAATACTTTCATCATCATTCAACACTTTCTCCACACTCACACACATTATCACTGCTTTTTGCAGAGGTGCTCAGATTATAACAGTTTAGAAGCATATACGTATAGAGATACACAACATATCCCTCCAAACTGCCAATATCCCAAACCCCTCCTTTAAAGTGCAGGCATTGTACTTCCCATTTCCAGGACTCAAGTCCGACTATATGAAAATAACCAACCGGTTTCCCTGAATCCCTTCACTAAATATTACCCTGCTCACACTCCAACAGATCGTCAGGTCCCAAGTATCATTCGTCTCCATTCACTCCTATCTAACACGCTCATGCACGCTTGCTGGAAGTCCAATATATATATATATATATATATATATATATGTATATATGTATATATGTATATATATATGTATATATATATATATATATATATATATATATATATATATATATATGTATTATTATTTTTTTTATTATCACACCGGCCGATTCCCACCAAGGCAGGGTGGCCCGAAAAAGAAAACTTTCACCATCATTCACTCCATCACTGTCTTGCCAGAAGGGTGCTTTACACTACAGTTTTTAAACTGCAACATTAACACCCCTCCTTCAGAGTGCAGGCACTGTACTTCCCATCTCCAGGACTCAAGTCCGGCCTGCCGGTTTCCCTGAATCCCTTCATAAATGTTACTTTGCTCACACTCCAACAGCACGTCAAGTATTAAAAACCATTTGTCTCCATTCACTCCTATCAAACACGCTCACGCATGCCTGCTGGAAGTCCAAGCCCCTCGCACACAAAACCTCCTTTACCCCCTCCCTCCAACCTTTCCTAGGCCGACCCCCTACCCCGCCTTCCTTCCACTACAGACTGATACACTCTTGAAGTTATTCTGTTTCGCTCCATTCTCTCTACATGTCCGAACCACCTCAACAACCCTTCCTCAGCCCTCTGGACAACAGTTTTGGTAATCCCGCACCTTCTCCTAACTTCCAAACTACGAATTCTCTGCATTATATTCACACCACACATTGCCCTCAGACATGACATCTCCACTGCCTCCAGCCTTCTCCTCGCTGCAACATTCATCACCCACGCTTCACACCCATATAAGAGCGTTGGTAAAACTATACTCTCATACATTCCCCTCTTTGCCTCCAAGGACAAAGTTCTTTGTCTCCACAGACTCCTAAGTGCACCACTCACTCTTTTTCCCCTCATCAATTCTATGATTCACCTCATCTTTCATAGACCCATCCGCTGACACGTCCACTCCAAACATCCGAATACATTCACCTCCTCCATACTCTCTCCCCTCCAATCTGATATTCAATCTTTCATCACCTAATCTTTTTGTTATCCTCATAACCTTACTCTTTCCTTTATTCACTTTCAATTTTCTTCTTTTGCACACCCTACCAAATTCATCCACCAATCTCAGCAACTTCTCTTCAGAATCTCCCAAAAGCAGTGTCATCAGCAAAGAGCAACTGTGACAACTCCCACTTTGTGTGTGATTCTTTATCTTTTAGCTCCACACCTCTTGCCAAGACCCTCGCATTTACTTCTCTTACAGCCCCCATCTATAAATATATCGAACAACCACGGTGACATCACACATCCTTGTCTAAGGCCTACTTTTACTGGGAAATAATTTCCCTCTTTCCTACATACTCTAACTTGAGCCTCACTATCCTCGTAAAAACTCTTCACTGCTTTCAGTAACCTACCTCCTACACCATACACTTGCAACATCTGCCACATTGCCCCCCTATCCACCCTGTCATACGCCTTTTCCAAATCCATAAATGCCACAAAGACCTCTTTAGCCTTATCTAAATACTGTTCACTTATATGTTTCACTGTAAACACCTGGTCCACACACCCCCTACCTTTCCTAAAGCCTCCTTGTTCATCTGCTATCCTATTCTCCGTCTTACTCTTAATTCTTTCAATAATAACTGTACCATACACTTTGCCAGGTATACTCAACAGACTTATCCCCCTATAATTTTTGCACTCTCTTTCATCCCCTTTGCCTTTATACAAAGGAACTATGCATGCTCTCTGCCAATCCCTAGGTACCTTACCCTCTTCCATACATTTATTAAATAATTGCACCAACCACTCCAAAACTATATCCCCACCTGCTTTTAACATTTCTATCTTTATCCCATCAATCCCGGCTGCCTTACCCCCTTTCATTTTACCTACTGCCTCAAGAACTTCTCCCACACTCACAACTGCCTCTTCCTCACTCCTACAAGATGTTGTTCCTCCTTGCCCTATACACGAAATCACAACTTCCCTATCTTCATCAACATTTAACAATTCCTCAAAATATTCCCTCCATCTTCCCAATACCTCTAACTCTCCATTTAATAACTCTCCTCTCTTATTTTTAACTGAAAAATCCATTTGTTCTCTAGGCTTTCTTAACTAGTTAATCTCACTCCAAAACTTTTTCTTATTTTCAACAAAATTTATTGATAACATCTCACCCACTCTCTCATTTGCTTTCTTTTTACATTGCTTCACCACTCTTTTAACCTCTCTCTTTTTCTCCATATACTCTTCCCTCCTTGCATCACTTCTACTTTGTAAAAACTTCTCATATGCTAACTTTTTCTCCCTTACTACTCTCTTCACATCAACATTCCACCAATCGCTCCTCTTCCCTCCCGCACCCAATTTCCTGTAACCACAAACTTCTGCTGAACACTCTAACACTACATTTTTAAACCTACCCCATACCTCTTCGACCCCATTGTCTATGCCCTCATTAGCCCATCTATCCTCCAATAGCTGTTTATATCTTACCCTAACTGCCTCCTCTTTTAGTTTATAAACCTTCACCTCTCTCTTCCCTGATGCTTCTATTCTCCTTGTATCCCATCTACCTTTTACTCTCAGTGTAGCTACAACTAGAAAGTGATCTGATATATCTGTGGCCCCTCTATAAACATGTACATCCTGAAGTCGACTCAACAGTCTTTTATCTACCAATACATAATCCAACAAACTACTGTCATTTCGCCCTACATCATATCTTGTATACTTATTTATCCTCTTTTTCTTAAAATATGTATTACCTATAACTAAACCCCTTTCTATACAAAGTTCAATCAATGGGCTCCCATTATCATTTACACCTGGCACCCCAAACTTACCTACCACACCCTCTCTAAAAGTTTCTCCTACTTTAGCATTCAGGTCCCCTACCACAATTACTCTCTCACTTGGTTCAAAGGCTCCTATACATTCACTTAACATCTCCCAAAATCTCTCTCTCTCTCCTCTGCATTCCTCTCTTCTCCAGGTGCATACACGCTTATTATGACCCACTTCTCGCATCCAACCTTTACTTTAATCCACATAATTCTTGAATTTACACATTCATATTCTCTTTTCTCCTTCCATAACTGATCATTCAACATTACTGCTATCCCTTCCTTTGCTCTAACTCTCTCAGATACTCCAGATTTAATCCCATTTATTTCCCCCCACCGAAACTCCCCTACCCCCTTCAGCTTTGTTTCGCTTAGGGCCAGGACATCCAACTTCTTTTCATTCATAACATCAGCAATCATCTGTTTCTTGTCATCCGCACTACATCCACGCACATTTAAGCATCCCAGTTTTATAAAGTTTTTCTTCTTCTCTTTTTTAGTAAATGTCTACAGGAGAAGGGGTTACTAGCCCATTGCTCCCGGCATTTTAGTCGCCTCATACGACACGCATGGCTTACGGAGGAAAGATTCTTTTCCTCTTCCCCATGGACAATAGAAGAAATAAAGAGGAACAAGAGCTATTTAGAAAAAGGAGAAAAACCTAGATGTATGTATATATATATATGCATGTGCGTGTCTGTGAAGTGTGACCAAAGTGTAAGTAGGAGTAGCAAGATATCCCTGTTATCTAGCGTGTTTATGAGACAGAAAAAGAAACCAGCAATTCTACCATCATGCAAAACAGTTACAGGTTTCTGTTTCACAGTCATCTGGCAGGACGGTAGTACTTCCCTGGGTGGTTGCTGTCTACCAACCAACATATATATAAGAACAGAAGAACATAAGAACGAAGGAACACTGCAGAAGGCCTACTGGCCCATGCGAGGCAGGTCCAAGTCTCCTACCGGCTTAAGCCAATGCACCCAACCTAGTCAGATCAGGTCACATTGACTTAAGGGAGGAACACGGCAACCGACCTGGTAGCTCAAGCTATCACGTCCAACTCACACCCACCCACATCCACTCATGTATTTATCCAACCTATTTTTAAAGCTACACAACGTTCTGGCCTCTATAACTGTACTCGGGAGTTTGTTCCACTCATCCACAACTCTATTACCAAACCAGTACTTTCCTATATCCTTCCTGAATCTGAATTTTTCCAACTTAAAACCATTGCTGCGAGTCCTGTCTAGGCTAGATATTTTCAGCACACTATTTACATCCCCTTTATTTATTCCTGTCTTCCATTTATACACCTCAATCATATCCCCCCTAATTCTACGTCTTTCTAGAGAGTGCAGATTCAGGGCCCTTAGTCTATCCTCATAGGGAAGGTTTCTGATTGAACATTAAAATGGTATAAAATACCGACAGGTTGTTAGGTAAGACACATATGCAACAGTTAGGTATCTTTATTACGAAACGTTTCGCCTACACAGTAGGCTTCTTCAGTCGAGTACAGAAAAGTTGATAGAAGCAGAAGAGACTTGAAGACGATGTAATCAGTCCATCACCCTTAAAGTTTTGAGGTGGTCAGTCCCTCAGACTGATTACATCGTCTTCAAGTCTCTTCTGCTTCTATCAACTTTTCTGTACTCGACTGAAGAAGCCTACTGTGTAGGCGAAACGTTTCGTAATAAAGATACCTAACTGTTGCATATGTGTCTTACCTAACAACCTGTCGGTATTTTATACCATTTTAATGTTCAATCTGTCAGACACTGCAACACAAGGGTATCTTGGTACAGACCTGAAATCAACTTCGACAACCTCTACTAGTGAGAACGGCTGGATTTGAGAGGGACCTGACCTCCCAACATCTGCGTTCTACTAGTGACCTACGTCTCACCTCCTGGCGCTATATAAGGCTCCATCCTGTCACTTCAACTTCATATTGTTTCAGACTTCGGAACAATGCTCTTCTCCAGACTGAGGGACTGACCACCTCAAAACTTTAAGGGTGATGGACTGATTACATCGTCTTCAAGTCTCTTCTGCTTCTATCAACTTTTCTGTACTCGACTGAAGAAGCCTACTGTGTAGGCGAAACGTTTCGTAATAAAGATACCTAATTGTTGCATATGTGTCTTACCTAACAAGGTTTCTGATACATGGGATCAACTTTGTCATCCTCCTTTGTACATTTTCCAGAGAATTTATATCCATTCTGTAATACGGTGACCAAAACTGTGCAGCATAAACTAAATGAGGCCTAACCAATGATGTATAGAGTTGAAGAACAACCTGAGGACTCCTATTATTTATGCTTCTTGATATGAAGCCAAGGATTCTATTAGCTTTATTGCGAACACTTATGCACTGTTGTCTTGGTTTCAGATTACTGCTAACCAGAACTCCTAAATCTTTTTCGCAATCCATAATATTAAGATCTACATTATTTAGTTTATATGTGGCATGGTTATAGTCCTGTCCAACATTTAGAACTTTGCATTTGTCTATATTAAACTGCATCTGCCACTTCTCCGACCACTGCATCAGTCTATTCAAATCTTCCTGGAGTGCTCGAATGTCCTCGTCAGAATGAATTCGACGGCCTATTTTGGTGTCATAGGCAAACTTGCCGATGTCGTTCTTTATGCCCTCATCTATGTCGTTTATGTAGATTGTGAACAGCAGGGGGCCCAACACTGACCCCTGTGGAACACCGCTCGTGACGCTTCCCCACTCTGATTTCTCCCCATATACATGTATATATATATATACATGTATATATATATATATATATATATATACATATATATATATATATATATTATATATTATAAACACGCTAAGATAACAGGGATATCTTGCTACTCCTACTTACACTTTGGTCACACTTCACAGACACGCACATGCATATATATATATACATACATCTAGGTTTTTCTCTTTTTTCTAAATAGCTCTTGTTCTTTTTTATTTCTTCTATTGTCCATGGGGAAGTGGAAAAGAATCTTTCCTCCGTAAGCCATGCGTGTCGTATGAGGCGACTAAAATGCCGGGAGCAATGGGCTAGTAACCCCTTCTCCTGTATACAATTACTAAAAAAGAGAAGAAGAAAAACTTTATAAAACTGGGTTGCTTAAATGTGCGTGGATGTAGTGCGGATGACAAGAAACAGATGATTGCTGATGTTATGAATGAAAAGAAGTTGGATGTCCTGGCCCTAAGCGAAACAAAGCTGAAGGGGGTAGGAGAGTTTCAGTGGGGGGAAATAAATGGGATTAAATCTGGAGTATCTGAGAGAGTTAGAGCAAAGGAAGGGGTAGCAGTAATGTTAAATGATCAGTTATGGAAGGAGAAAAGAGAATATGAATGTGTAAATTCAAGAATTATGTGGATTAAAGTAAAGGTTGGATGCGAGAAGTGGGTCATAATAAGCGTGTATGCACCTGGAGAAGAGAGGAATGCAGAGGAGAGAGAGAGATTTTGGGAGATGTTAAGTGAATGTATAGGAGCCTTTGAACCAAGTGAGAGAGTAATTGTGGTAGGGGACTTGAATGCTAAAGTAGGAGAAACTTTTAGAGAGGGTGTGGTAGGTAAGTTTGGGGTGCCAGGTGTAAATGATAATGGGAGCCCTTTGATTGAACTTTGTATAGAAAGGGGTTTAGTTATAGGTAATACATATTTTAAGAAAAAGAGGATAAATAAGTATACACGATATGATGTAGGGCGAAATGACAGTAGTTTGTTGGATTATGTATTGGTAGATAAAAGACTGTTGAGTAGACTTCAGGATGTACATGTTTATAGAGGGGCCACAGATATATCAGATCACTTTCTAGTTGTAGCTATACTGAGAGTAAAAGGTAGATGGGATACAAGGAGAATAGAAGCATCAGGGAAGAGAGAGGTGAAGGTTTATAAACTAAAAGAGGAGGCAGTTAGGGTAAGATATAAACAGCTATTGGAGGATAGATGGGCTAATGAGAGCATAGGCAATGGGGTCGAAGAGGTATGGGGTAGGTTTAAAAATGTAGTGTTAGAGTGTTCAGCAGAAGTTTGTGGTTACAGGAAAGTGGGTGCGGGAGGGAAGAGGAGCGATTGGTGGAATGATGATGTAAAGAGAGTAGTAAGGGAGAAAAAGTTAGCATATGAGAAGTTTTTACAAAGTAGAAGTGATGCAAGGAGGGAAGAGTATATGGAGAAAAAGAGAGAAGTTAAGAGAGTGGTGAAGCAATGTAAAAAGAGAGCAAATGAGAGAGTGGGTGAGATGTTATCAACAAATTTTGTTGAAAATAAGAAAAAGTTTTGGAGTGAGATTAACAAGTTAAGAAAGCCTAGAGAACAAATGGATTTGTCAGTTAAAAATAGGAGAGGAGAGTTATTAAATGGAGAGTTAGAGGTATTGGGAAGATGGAAGGAATATTTTGAGGAATTGTTAAATGTTGATGAAGATAGGGAAGCTGTGATTTCGTGTATAGGGCAAGGAGGAATAACATCTTGTAGGAGTGAGGAAGAGCCAGTTGTGAGTGTGGGGGAAGTTCGTGAGGCAGTAGGTAAAATGAAAGGGGGTAAGGCAGCCGGGATTGATGGGATAAAGATAGAAATGTTAAAAGCAGGTGGGGATATAGTTTTGGAGTGGTTGGTGCAATTATTTAATAAATGTATGGAAGAGGGTAAGGTACCTAGGGACTGGCAGAGAGCATGCATAGTTCCTTTGTATAAAGGCAAAGGGGATAAAAGAGAGTGCAAAAATTATAGGGGGATAAGTCTGTTGAGTGTACCTGGTAAAGTGTATGGTAGAGTTATAATTGAAAGAATTAAGAGTAAGACGGAGAATAGGATAGCAGATGAACAAGGAGGCTTTAGGAAAGGTAGGGGGTGTGTGGACCAGGTGTTTACAGTGAAACATATAAGTGAACAGTATTTAGATAAGGCTAAAGAGGTCTTTGTGGCATTTATGGATTTGGAAAAGGCGTATGACAGGGTGGATAGGGGGGCAATGTGGCAGATGTTGCAAGTGTATGGTGTAGGAGGTAGGTTACTGAAAGCAGTGAAGAGTTTTTACGAGGATAGTGAGGCTCAAGTTAGAGTATGTAGGAAAGAGGGAAATTTTTTCCCAGTAAAAGTAGGCCTTAGACAAGGATGTGTGATGTCACCGTGGTTGTTTAATATATTTATAGATGGGGTTGTAAGAGAAGTAAATGCGAGGGTTTTGGCAAGAGGCGTGGAGTTAAAAGATAAAGAATCACACACAAAGTGGGAGTTGTCACAGCTGCTCTTTGCTGATGACACTGTGCTCTTGGGAGATTCTGAAGAGAAGTTGCAGAGATTGGTGGATGAATTTGGTAGGGTGTGCAAAAGAAGAAAATTAAAGGTGAATACAGGAAAGAGTAAGGTTATGAGGATAACAAAAAGATTAGGTGATGAAAGATTGAATATCAGATTGGAGGGAGAGAGTATGGAGGAGGTGAACGTATTCAGATATTTGGGAGTGGACGTGTCAGCGGATGGGTCTATGAAAGATGAGGTGAATCATAGAATTGATGAGGGAAAAAGAGTGAGTGGTGCACTTAGGAGTCTGTGGAAACAAAGAACTTTGTCCTTGGAGGCAAAGAGGGGAATGTATGAGAGTATAGTTTTACCAACGCTCTTATATGGGTGTGAAGCGTGGGTGATGAATGTTGCAGCGAGGAGAAGGCTGGAGGCAGTGGAGATGTCATGTCTGAGGGCAATGTGTGGTGTGAATATAATGCAGAGAATTCGTAGTTTGGAAGTTAGGAGGAGGTGCGGGATTACCAAAACTGTTGTCCAGAGGGCTGAGGAAGGGTTGTTGAGGTGGTTCGGACATGTAGAGAGAATGGAGCGAAACAGAATGACTTCAAGAGTGTATCAGTCTGTAGTGGAAGGAAGGCGGGGTAGGGGTCGGCCTAGGAAGGGTTGGAGGGAGGGGGTAAAGGAGGTTTTGTGTGCGAGGGGCTTGGACTTCCAGCAGGCATGCGTGAGCGTGTTTGATAGGAGTGAATGGAGACAAATGGTTTTTAATACTTGACGTGCTGTTGGAGTGTGAGCAAAGTAACATTTATGAAGGGATTCAGGGAAACCGGCAGGCCGGACTTGAGTCCTGGAGATGGGAAGTACAGTGCCTGCACTCTGAAGGAGGGGTGTTAATGTTGCAGTTTAAAAACTGTAGTGTAAAGCACCCTTCTGGCAAGACAGTGATGGAGTGAATGATGGTGAAAGTTTTTCTTTTTCGGGCCACCCTGCCTTGGTGGGAATCGGCCGGTGTGATAATAATAAAAAATATATATATATATATACATATATATATATATATATATATATATATATATATATATATATATATATATAT
>NW_027195072.1:5000-20000 GCF_038502225.1 Cherax quadricarinatus
CTGTACTCCAGGACCCAGCAGATGCTGTACTACCAGGACCCAGCAGATGCTGCACTCCAGGACCTCCAGGACCCAGATGCTGTACTCCAGGACCCAGCAGATGTACTGACCCAGTAGACTCCAGGACCCAGCAGATGCTGCAGACTCCAGGACCCAGCAGATGCTGTACTCCAGGACGCTGGAGATGCTGTACTCCAGGACCCAGCAGATGCTGCACTCCAGGACCCAGCAGATGCTGTACTCCAGGACCCAGCAGAAGCTGTACTCCAGGAACCAGCAAATGCTGTACTCCAGGACCCAGCAGATGCTGTACTCCAGGGCTCAGCAGATGCTGTACTCCAGGACCCAGCAGATGCTGTACTCCAGGAACCAGCAGATGCTGCACTCCAGGACCCAGCAGATGCTGAACTCCAGATGCTGACCCAGCAGATGCTGTACTCCAGGACCCAGCAGATGCTGTACTCCAGGACCCAGCAGATGCTGTACTCCAGGACCCAGCAGATGCTGTACTCCAGGACCCAGCAGATGCTGCACTCCAGGACCCAGCAGATGCTGTACTCCAGGACCCAGCAGATGCTGTACTCCAGGACCCAGCAGATGCTGCACTCCAGGACCCAGCAGATGCTGTACTCCAGGAACCAGCAGATGCTGCACTCCAGGACCCAGCAGATGCTGTACTCCAGGACCCAGCAGATGCTGCACTCCAGGACCCAGCAGATGCTGTACTCCAGGACCCAGCAGATGCTGTACTCCAGGACCCAGCAGATGCTGTACTCCAGGACCCAGCAGATGCTGCACTGATGGACCCAGCAGATCCTGTACTCCAGGACCCAGCAGATGCTGTACTCCAGGACCCAGCAGATGCTGTACTCCAGGACCCAGCAGATGCTGTACTCCAGGACCCAGCAGATGCTGTACTCCAGGACCCAGCAGATGCTGTACTCCAGGACCCAGCAGATGCTGTACTCCAGGACCCAGCAGATGCTGTACTCCAGGACCCAGCAGATGCTGCACTCCAGGACCCAGCAGATGCTGTACTCCAGGAACCAGCAAATGCTGTACTCCAGGACCCAGCAGATGCTGTACTCCAGGACCCCGCAGATGCTGCACTCCAGGACCCAGCAGATGCTGTACTCCAGGACCCAGCAGATGCTGTACTCCATGTACCAGCAAATGCTGCACTCCAGGACCTGGCAGATGATGCACTCCAGGACCCAGTAGATGCTGTACTCCAGGACCCAGCAGATGCTGTACTCCAGGACCCGGCAGATGCTGCAATCTAGGACCCATCAGATGCTGTACTCCAGGAAACAGCAGATGCTGCACTCCAGGACCCAGCCAATACTGCACTCCAGGACCCAGTAGATGCTGCTATGCAGGACCCAGCAGATGCTGTACTCCAGGACCCAGCAAATGCTGCACTCCAGAACCCAGCGGATACTGCACTCAAGGACCCAGCAAATGCTGCACTCCAGGACCCAGCAGATGCTGCACTCCAGGGAACTCTGGCAAGAGTACCAACACAAGGGAGAGGGGATTTCCCCCCTTTTTTCAACAGTGCACCAGGATCAGTGCACCAGGATCAATGCACCAGGATCAGTGCATCAGCATCAGTGCCCCAGCATCAGTGCACCAACATCAGTGCACCAGGATCAGTGCAACAGCATCAGTGCAACAGCATCAGTGCACCAGCATCAGTGCACCAACATCAGTGCACCAGCATCAGTGCACCAGCATCAGTGCACCAGCATCAGTGCACCAGCATCAGTTCACTAGAATCAGTGCACCAGCATCAGTACACCAGGATCAGTGTACCAGGATCAGTGCACCACATCAGGATCAGTGCACCAGGATCAGTACACCAGCATCAGTACACCAGGCATCAGTACACCACATCAGTACACCAGCATCAGTGCACCAGCATCAGTGCACCAGTGCACCATCAGTGCACCAGCATCAGTGCACCAGCACCAGTGCACCAGCATCAGTGCACCAGCATCAGTGCACCAGCATCAGTGCACCAGCATCAGTTCACTAGAATCAGTGCACCAGCATCAGTACACCAGGATCAGTGTACCAGGATCAGTGCACCAGGATCAGTACACCAGCATCAGTGCCCCAGGATCAGTGCACCAGGATCAGTGCACCAGCATCAGTGCACCAGCATCAGTACACCAACATCAGTACACCAGCATCAGTACACCAGCATCAGTACACCAGCATCAGTACACCAGCATCAGTACACCAGCATCAGTACACCAGCATCAGTACACCACCATCAGTACACCAGCATCAGTACACCAGCATCAGTACACCAGCATCAGTACACCAGCATCAGTACACCAGCATCAGTACACCAACATCAGTACACCAGCATCAGTACACCATCATCAGTACACCAGCATCAGTACACCAGCATCAGTACACCAACATCAGTACACCAACATCAGTACACCAGCATCAGTACACCAGCATCAGTACACCAGCATCAGTACACCAGCATCAGTACACCAACATCAGTACACCAACATCAGTACACCAACATCAGTACACCAGTACACCAACATCAGTACACCAACATCAGTACACCAGCATCAGTACACCAGCATCAGTACACCAGCATCAGTACACCAGCATCAGTACACCAGCATCAGTGCATCAGCATCAGTACACCAACATCAGTACATCAGCATCAGTACACCAGCATCAGTACACCAACATCAGTACACCAGCATCAGTACACCAGCATCAGTACACCAGCATCAGTACACCAGCATCAGTACACCAGCATCAGTACACCAGCATCAGTACACCAGCATCAGTACACCAACATCAGTACACCAGCATCAGTACACCAGCATCAGTACACCAGCATCAGTACACCAGCATCAGTACACCAGCATCAGTACACCAGCATCAGTACACCAGCATCAGTACACCAGTACACCAACATCAGTACACCAGCATCAGTACACCAGCATCAGTACACCAACATCAGTACACCAGCATCAGTACACCAACATCAGTACACCAGCATCAGTACACCAGCATCAGTACACCAACATCAGTACACCAGCATCAGTACACCAGCATCAGTACACCAACATCAGTACACCAGCATCAGTACACCAGCATCAGTACACCAACATCAGTACACCAACATCAGTACACCAGCATCAGTACACCAACATCAGTACACCAGCATCAGTACACCAACATCAGTACACCAGCATCAGCATCAGTACACCAACATCAGTACACCAGCATCAGTACACCAGCATCAGTACACCAGCATCAGTACACCAACATCAGTACACCAGCATCAGTACACCAACATCAGTACACCAACACACCCGCACCAGTACACCAGCATCAGTACACCACCATCAGTACACCAGCATCAGTGCACCAGCATCAGTACACCACCAGCATCAGTACACCAGCATCAGTACACCAGCATCAGTACACCAGCATCAGTACACCAGCATCAGTACACACATCAGCATCAGTACACCACCAGCATCAGTACACCAACATCAGTACACCAACATCAGTACACCAACATCAGTACACCAGCATCAGTACACCAGCATCAGTACACCAACATCAGTACACCAGCATCAGTACACCAGCATCAGTACACCAGCATCAGTACACCAGCATCAGTACACCAACATCAGTACACCAACATCAGTACACCAACATCAGTACACCAACATCAGTACACCAGCATCAGTACACCAGCATCAGTACATCAGTACACCAACATCAGTACACCAACATCAGTACACCAACATCAGTACACCAGCATCAGTACACCAGCATCAGTACACCAACATCAGTACACCAGCATCAGTACACCAGCATCAGTACACCAGCATCAGTACACCAACATCAGTACACCAGCATCAGTACACCAGCATCAGTACACCAGCATCAGTACACCAACATCAGTACACCAGCATCAGTACACCAGCATCAGTACACCAACATCAGTACACCAGCATCAGTACACCAGCATCAGTACACCAACATCAGTACACCAACATCAGTACACCAACATCAGTACACCAACATCAGTACACCACCAGCATCAGTACACCAACATCAGTACACCAACATCAGTACACCAGCATCAGTACACCAGCATCAGTACACCAGCATCAGTACACCAACATCAGTACACCAACATCAGTACACCAACATCAGTACACCAGCATCAGTACACCAACATCAGTACACCAACATCAGTACACCAGCATCAGTACACCAGCATCAGTACACCAGCATCATCAGTCAGTACACCAGCATCACCAGCATCAGTACACCAGCATCAGTACACCAGCATCAGTACACCAGCATCAGTACACCAGCATCAGTACACCAACATCAGTACACCAGCATCAGTACACCAGCATCAGTACACCAGCATCAGTACACCAGCATCAGTACACCAGCATCAGTACACCAACATCAGTACACCAGCATCAGTACACCAGCATCAGTACACCAGCATCAGTACACCAACATCAGTACACCAGCATCAGTACACCAACATCAGTACACCAACATCAGTACACCAGCATCAGTACACCAGCATCAGTACACCAGCATCAGTACACCAGCATCAGTACACCAGCATCAGTACACCAACATCAGTACACCAGCATCAGTACACCAGCATCAGTACACCAGCATCAGTACACCAGCATCAGTACACCAACATCAGTACACCAGCATCAGTACACCAGCATCAGTACACCAGCATCAGTACACCAACATCAGTACACCAGCATCAGTACACCACCAGCATCAGTACACCACATCAGTACACCAGCATCAGTACACCAACATCAGTACACCACACCATCAGTACACCAACATCACATCAGTACACCAGCATCAGTACACATCAGTACACCAGCATCAGTACACCAGCATCAGTACACCAGCATCAGTACACCACATCAGCATCAGTACACCAGCATCAGTACACCAGCATCAGTACACCACATCAGTACACATCAGTACACCAGCATCAGTACACATCATCATCAGTACACCAGCATCAGTACACCAGCATCAGTACACCAGCATCAGTACACCATCATCAGTACACCAGCATCAGTACACCAGCATCAGTACACCAGCATCAGTACACCACATCAGCATCAGTACACCAGCATCAGTACACCAGCATCAGTACACCAACATCAGTACACCAGCATCAGTACACCAGCATCAGTACACCAGCATCAGTACACCAACATCAGTACACCAACATCAGTACACCAGCATCAGTACACCAACATCAGTACACCAGCATCAGTACACCAACATCAGTACACCAGCATCAGTACACCAGCATCAGTACACCAGCATCAGTACACCAGCATCAGTACACCAGCATCAGTACACCACCATCAGTACACCAGCATCAGTACACCAACATCAGTACACCAGCATCATCAGCATCAGTACACCAACATCAGTACACCAACATCAGTACACCAGCATCAGTACACCAGCATCAGTACACCAGCATCAGTACACCAACATCAGTACACCAGCATCAGTACACCAACATCAGTACACCAACATCAGTACACCAACATCAGAACACCAGCATCAGTACACCAGCATCAGTACACACATCAGTACACCAGCATCAGTACACCAACATCAGTACACCAACATCAGTACACCAACATCAGTACACCAACATCAGTACACCAGCATCAGTACACCAACATCAGTACACCAGCATCAGTACACCAGCATCAGTACACCAGCATCAGTACACCAACATCAGTACACCAGCATCAGTACACCAACATCAGTACACCAGCATCAGTACACCAGCATCAGTACACCAGCATCAGTACACCAACATCAGCATCAGTACACCAACATCAGTACACCAGTACACCAACATCAGTACACCAGCATCAGTACACCAGCATCAGTACACCAGTACACATCAGTACACCACACCAGTACACCAACATCAGTACACCAGCATCAGTACACCAACATCAGTACACCAGCATCAGTACACCAGTACACCAACATCAGTACACCAGTACACCATCAGTACACCAGCATCAGTACACCAGCATCAGTACACCAACATCAGTACACCAGCATCAGTACACCAGCATCAGTACACATCAGCATCAGTACACCAGCATCAGTACACCAGCATCAGTACACCAGCATCAGTACACCAGCATCAGTACACCAGCATCAGTACACCAGCATCAGTACACCAAGCATCAGTACACCAGCATCAGTACACCAGCATCAGTACACACCAGCATCAGTACACCAGCATCAGTACACCAGCATCAGTACACCAGCATCAGTACACCAGCATCAGTACACCAGCATCAGTACACCAGCATCAGTACACCAGCATCAGTACACCAGCATCAGTACACCAGCATCAGTACACCAGCATCAGTACACCAGCATCAGTACACCAGCATCAGTACACCAGCATCAGTACACCAGCATCAGTACACCAGCATCAGTACACCAACATCAGTACACCAACATCAGTACACCAGCATCAGTACACCAGCATCAGTACACCAGCATCAGTACACCAGCATCAGTACACCAGCATCAGTACACCAGCATCAGTACACCAGCATCAGTACACCAACATCAGTACACCAGCATCAGTACACCAACATCAGTACACCAGCATCAGTACACCAGCATCAGTACACCAGCATCAGTACACCAGCATCAGTACACCAGCATCAGTACACCAGCATCAGTACACCACCAGCATCAGTACACCAGCATCAGTACACCAGCATCAGTACACCAGCATCAGTACACCAGCATCAGTACACCAGCATCAGTACACCAGCATCAGTACACCAGCATCAGTACACCAACATCAGTACACCAGCATCAGTACACCAGCATCAGTACACCAGCATCAGTACACCAGCATCACACATCAGTACACCAGCATCATCAACATACACCAGCATCAGTACACCAACATCAGTACACCACATCAGCATCAGTACACCAGCATCAGTACACCAACATCAGTACACCACATCAGTACACCAACATCAGTACACCAGCATCAGTACACACATCAGTACACCAACATCAGTACACCAGTACACCAACATCATCAGTACACCAACATCAGTACACCACATCAGCATCAGTACACCAACATCAGTACACCAGCATCAGTACACCAAACCAGCATCAGTACACCAGCATCAGTACACCAGCATCAGTACACCAGCATCAGTACACCAGCATCAGTACACCAGCATCAGTACACCAACATCAGTACACCAGCATCAGTACACCAGCATCAGTACACCAACATCAGTACACCAGCATCAGTACACCAGCATCAGTACACCAAATATCAGTACACCAGCATCAGTGCACCAGCATCAGTACACCAGCATCAGTACACCAGCATCAGTACACCAGCATCAGTACACCAGCATCAGTACACCAGCATCAGTACACCAGCATCAGTACACCAGCATCAGTACACCAGCATCAGTACACCAGCATCAGTACACCAACATCAGTACACCAACATCAGTACACCAACATCAGTACACCAACATCAGTACACCAACATCAGTACACCAACATCAGTACACCAGCATCAGTACACCAGCATCAGTACACCAAATATCAGTACACCAGCATCAGTACACCAACATCAGTACACCAACATCAGTACACCAGCATCAGTACACCAGCATCAGTACACCAACATCAGTACACCAGCATCAGTACACCAACATCAGTACACCAGCATCAGTACACCACATCAGTACACCAGCATCAGTACACCACATCAGTACACCAGCATCAGTACACCAGCATCAGTACACCACATCAGTACACCAACATCAGTACACCAGCATCAGTATCACCAGCATCAGTACACCAACATCAGTCAGTACACCAACATCAGTACACCAGCATCAGTTCACCAGCATCAGTACACCAACATCAGTACACCACATCAGCATCAGTACACCACATCAGTACACCAACATCAGTACACACATCAGTACACCAACATCAGTACACCACATCAGCATCAGTACACATCAGTACATCCAACATCAGTACACCAGCATCAGTACACCAGCATCAGTACACCAGTACACCAACATCAGTCAGCATCAGTACACCACATCAGTACACCAACATCAGTACACCAGCATCAGTACACCAAGTACACCAGCATCAGTACACCAGCATCAGTACACCACCAGTACACCAACATCAGTACACCAGCATCAGTACACCACACACCAGCATCAGTACACCAGCATCAGTGCACCAGCATCAGTGGACCAACATCAGTGCACCAGCATCAGTACACCAGCATCAGTACACCAGCATCAGTACACCAGCATCAGTACACCAACATCAGTACACCAACATCAGTACACCAACATCAGTACACCAACATCAGTACACCAACATCAGTACACCAACATCAGTACACCAGCATCAGTGCACCAGCATCAGTACACCAACATCAGTACACCAACATCAGTACACCAACATCAGTACACCAGCATCAGTACACCAAATATCAGTACACCAACATCAGTACACCAACATCAGTACACCAGCATCAGTACACCAGCATCAGTACACCAGCATCAGTACACCAACATCAGTACACCAGCATCAGTACACCAACATCAGTACACCAGCATCAGTACACCAGCATCAGTACACCAAATATCAGTACACCAGCATCAGTACACCAACATCAGTACACCAGCATCAGTACACCAACATCAGTACACCAGCATCAGTACACCAACATCAGTACACCAGCATCAGTACACCAAATATCAGTACACCAACATCAGTACACCAACATCAGTACACCAGCATCAGTACACCAACATCAGTACACCAACATCAGTACACCAGCATCAGTACACCAGCATCAGTACACCAGCATCAGTACACCAGCATCAGTACACCAGCATCAGTACACCAGCATCAGTACACCAGCATCAGTACACCAGCATCAGTACACCAGCATCAGTACACCAGCATCAGTACACCAGCATCAGTACACCAGCATCAGTACACCAGCATCATCAGTACACCAGCATCAGTACACCAGCATCAGTACACCAGCATCAGTACACCAGCATCAGTACACCAGCATCAGTACACCACCAGCATCACTACACCAGCAACAGACCACCACCATCACTACACCAGCATCAGTACACCAGCATCAGTACACCAGCATCAGTACACCAGCATCAGTACACCAGCATCAGTACACCAGCATCAGTACACCAGCATCAGTACACCAGCATCAGTACACCAGCATCAGTACACCAGCATCAGTACACCAGCATCAGTACACCAGCATCAGTACACCAGCATCAGTACACCACCAGCATCAGTACACCAGCATCAGTACATCCACCAGCATCAGTCCACCAGCATCAGTACACCAGCATCAGTACACCAGCATCAGTACACCAGCATCAGTACACCAGCATCAGTACACCAGCATCAGTACACCAGCATCAGTACACCAGCATCAGTACACCAGCATCAGTACACCAGCATCAGTACACCAGCATCAGTACACCAGCATCAGTACACCAGCATCAGTACACCAGCATCAGTACACCAGCATCAGTACACCAGCATCAGTACACCAGCATCAGTGCACCAGCATCAGTACACCAGCATCAGTACACCAGCATCAGTACACCAGCATCAGTACACCAGCATCAGTACACCAGTGTTATGCAGGGTTCTCCATGACATCATAATGTACATATAGTGGAGAAGTGTGCCATAATAATATGAATGTTATAATTGTAAAGAATAATTTTATAATTCATAATTTGCTTTTGGGGGTACTGTAAAGTACTCTAACTGTAATTATAAAGAAATTCTGTTAGTGATTTATTTTCCAAGGATGTTTGGGTAGGCAGAGTAAGCGTGGGGAGGGAGTCACGTGACGTGAGCATGGTGTGTAGAGGCTGGCGTCGGAGATGCTGTGTATTTAAGATAAGTTTGTAGTTGTCCACTCATTTTGTTTATCCAACTCAAGCCATAGGCTCCCATATGGCTTACCTGTATGTTCACCCAGGCACTGACATGGTCAGGGTGCTGTGGGAGGAGTGATGACGTAAGAAATGAGGTTTGTAGTATAATGACAGCCTGACGCTGACGGAAGCCTAGTGTGATGGTGGCTGAACCTCCAGCCAGCTGTTGTGTGTACCCTCATTTGGGCGTTTACGATTAAGGTTTTCTGTTATGTTATGTTATGGTGATTAAATAGATATATTTTCCTAATTGGGATTTTTGCCTAACCCTCTGTTACCCAACCCCTTGAAGTACACATACCAGTTTAGCGCTTTCTGTTTTGACTGGGATAGCCCTGGGTGGCCGGTTTGGGCTTGAGATGTGTGTAACTTTTACCTTTGCCCTTAGACCAGGCTCAAGCCCCCAGCTATCCCACATTTTTGCGTAACAACCAGCATCAGTACACCAGCATCAGTGCACCAGCATCAGTACACCAGCATCAGTGCACCAGCATCAGTACACCAGCATCAGTGCACCAGCATCAGTGCACCAGCATCAGTGCACCAGCATCAGTACACCAGCATCAGTACACCAGCATCAGTACACCAGCATCAGTACACCAGCATCAGTGCACCAGCATCAGTACACCAGCATCAGTGCACCAGCTTCAGTACACCAGCATCAGTACACCAGCATCAGTGCACCAGCATCAGTACACCAGCATCAGTACACCAGCATCAGTGCACCAGCATCAGTGCACCAGCATCAGTACACCAGCATCAGTACACCAGCATCAGTGCACCAGCATTAGTGCACCAGCATCAGTGCACCAGCATCAGTACACCAGCATCAGTACACCAGCATCAGTGCACCAGCATCAGTACACCAGCATCAGTGCACCAGCATCAGTACACCAGCATCAGTACACCAGCATCAGTACACCAGCATCAGTACACCAGCATCAGTGCACCAGCATCAGTGCACCAGCATCAGTACACCAGCATCAGTACACCAGCATCAGTGCACCAGCATCAGTACACCAGCATCAGTGCACCAGCATCAGTACACCAGCATCAGTGCACCAGCATCAGTGCACCAGCATCAGTGCACCAGCATCAGTGCACCAGCATCAGTACACCACCATCAGTGCACCAGCATCAGTGCACCAGCATCAGTACACCAGCATCAGTGCACCAGCATCAGTGCACCAGCATCAGTGCACCAGCATCAGTGCACCAGCATCAGTACACCAGCATCAGTGCACCAGCATCAGTGCACCAGCATCAGTGCACCAGCATCAGTGCACCAGCATTAGTACACCAGCATCAGTGCACCAGCATCAGTGCACCAGCATCAGTGCACCAGCATCAGTGCACCAGCATCAGTACACCAGCATCAGTGCACCAGCATCAGTGCACCAGCATCAGTGCACCAGCATCAGTGCACCAGCATCAGTACACCAGCATCAGTGCACCAGCATGAGTGCACCAGCATCAGTGCACCAGCATCAGTGCACCAGCATCAGTGCACCAGCATCAGTGCACCAGCATCAGTACACCAGCATCAGTGCACCAGCATCAGTGCACCAGCATCAGTGCACCAGCATCAGTGCACCAGCATTAGTGCACCAGCATCAGTGCACCAGCATCAGTGCACCAGCATCAGTGCACCAGCATCAGTGCACCAGCATCAGTGCACCAGCATCAGTGCACCAGCATCAGTGCACCAGCATCAGTGCACCAGCATCAGTACACCAGCATCAGTGCACCAGCATCAGTACACCAGCATCAGTACACCAGCATCAGTGCACCAGCATCAGTGCACCAGCATCAGTGCACCAGCATCAGTGCACCAGCATCAGTGCACCAGCATCAGTGCACCAGCATCAGTGCACCAGCATCAGTACACCAGCATCAGTGCACCAGCATCAGTACACCAGCATCAGTACACCAGCATCAGTACACCAGCATCAGTGCACCAGCATCAGTACACCAGCATCAGTGCACCAGCATCAGTGCACCAGCATCAGTGCACCAGCATCAGTGCACCAGCATCAGTGCACCAGCATCAGTGCACCAGCATCAGTGCACCAGCATCAGTGCACCAGCATCAGTACACCAGCATCAGTACACCAGCATCAGTACACCAGCATCAGTACACCAGCATCAGTGCACCAGCATCAGTGCACCAGCATCAGTGCACCAGCATCAGTGCACCAGCATCAGTGCACCAGGATCAGTGCACCAGCATCAGTGCACCAGCATCAGTGCACCAGCATCAGTGCACCAGCATCAGTGCACCAGCATCAGTGCACCAGCATCAGTGCACCAGCATCAGTGCACCAGCATCAGTGCACCAGCATCAGTGCACCAGCATCAGTGCACCAGCATCAGTGCACCAGCATCAGTGCACCAGCATCAGTGCACCAGCATCAGTACACCAGCATCAGTACACCAGCATCAGTGCACCAGCATCAGTGCACCAGCATCAGTGCAAAAGCATCAGTGCACCAGCATCAGTGCACCAGCATCAGTGCACCAGCATCAGTACACCAGCATCAGTGCACCAGCATCAGTGCACCAGCATCAGTGCACCAGCATCAGTACACCAGCATCAGTGCACCAGCATCAGTGCACCAGCATCAGTACACCAGCATCAGTGCACCAGCATCAGTACACCAGCATCAGTGCACCAGCATCAGTGCACCAGCATCAGTGCACCAGCATCAGTGCACCAGCATCAGTGCACCAGCATCAGTGCACCAGCATCAGTACACCAGCATCAGTGCACCAGCATCAGTGCACCAGCATCAGTGCACCAGCATCAGTACACCAGCATCAGTGCACCAGCATCAGTGCACCAGCATCAGTACACCAGCATCAGTGCACCAGCATCAGTACACCAGCATCAGTGCACCAGCATCAGTGCACCAGCATCAGTGCACCAGCATCAGTGCACCAGCATCAGTGCACCAGCATCAGTGCACCAGCATCAGTACACCAGCATCAGTGCACCATCATCAGTGCACCAGCATCAGTGCACCAGCATCAGTACACCAGCATCAGTGCACCAGCATCAGTGCACCAGCATCAGTGCACCAGCATCAGTGCACCAGCATCAGTGCACCAGCATCAGTACACCAGCATCAGTGCACCAGCATCAGTGCACCAGCATCAGTGCACCAGCATCAGTACACCAGCATCAGTGCACCAGCATCAGTGCACCAGCATCAGTGCACCAGCATCAGTACACCAGCATCAGTGCACCAGCATCAGTGCACCAGCATCAGTACACCAGCATCAGTGCACCAGCATCAGTGCACCAGCATCAGTGCACCAGCATCAGTGCACCAGCATCAGTGCACCAGCATCAGTACACCAGCATCAGTGCACCAGCATCAGTGCACCAGCATCAGTGCACCAGCATCAGTGCACCAGCATCAGTACACCAGCATCAGTACACCAGCATCAGTACACCAGCATCAGTGCACCAGCATCAGTGCACCAGCATCAGTACACCAACATCAGTACACCAGCATCAGTACACCAGCATCAGTGCACCAGCATCAGTGCACCAGCACAGAACAATGCTGCTAAATTTGGGAGATACTCATCGCTATCTTTGAGTTACCATAATTTTCGGTATAAGTAAGTTTATTTAGACTTAAGTACAATTATCACAGTGTAAATTACGTAGAAATACCCATAAAAAGATCAAAGTGGTTTATTTCCATTGGGATCTTTGGCCATTCGAGAAATGCTACGAATGCAACAATATAGAAGTATGGTGAGGATACTGTATTTACATTTTAATAGACATGAGTTTACAGTATACTATAACCACACTCTGAGACCCTAGTATTAAACTATACACTCTGAATACTCTTGACCAGACAAGTATTCAGAGTATGTTGTGAATATACCCTGGCATACAGGTGTTGAGAGTATACCAGCCAGTGTCACAGGTGTGTCAGGGACCACAGCCAGTCTTAACAACCATGAAGGACGCGTTTAGTACCGCCGGGTACTTAGCATAGTTAGAAGGACTGAAGTCAATTAACAGAACGCCTGGTGATGATGGCAAAATTCTCTCTACGAGTACTATGATCTATATTATTATTATTGTTATTATTATTATTATTATTATTATTATTGTTATTATTATTATTATTATTATTATTATTATTATTATTATTGTTATTATCATTTTTATATAGATTATTATTATTATATAGATTATTATTATTATTATTATTATTATTATTATTATTATTATTATTATTATTATTATTGTTATTATTATCATTTTTATATAGATTATTATTATTATATAGATTATTATTATTATTATTATTATTATTATTATTATTATTATTATTATTATTATTATTATTATATAGATTATTATTATTATTATTATTATTGTTATCGACACCATGCCCAGCCCTTCTCGGGTAGAGTAGGTGCCTGAGCCAGAGCTTGCAGCTCACAAGCCTGTCATTCCCATTAGCCCCCTTTAGGCGGGGATGGCAGACCAGAGAGGCCTAGCTTGTGGCTAGGCCTGGGGACAGTTGGTCTCAAAGATGAGGAGGTACTTGTACCTCCTCCCATGGGAGACTTAGGTGTCAGACACTCCCAAGACAGGGAGCCAAGGCCGGGCCACCACTTGGAAAAGGCCATGGCCGGGAAAATACCGGCGAATCTTTATTAATAATAATAATAATAATAATAATAATAATAATAATAATAATAATATTATTATTATTATTATTATTATTATTATTGTTATTATTATTATTATTATTATTATTATTATTATTATTATTATTATTATTATTATTATTATTATTATTATTATTTTTATTATTTTACAGAATTAAGGACAATCACAGAGTGTTGCTACACTGTGTGATAG
>NW_027195072.1:25000-35000 GCF_038502225.1 Cherax quadricarinatus
AATAATGTTGTGCCAAAAGAACCTCAGAAAACTTACCTAACCTTATTATAACAAGCTCAGTTTAATTTAGCTTAATCAAACTAAATATATTTTAGATAAGTTTACAATAATTAATAATAAACAAACACAATAAAATATATATTTCGTTAGGTTCAGAATGATTTTTGCGAAATTATTGCGAAATTATAGAGAGAGAGAGAGAGAGAGAGAGAGAGAGAGAGAGAGAGAGAGAGGGTTATGAGGAAAACAGTGAGGACTAATGAACACTCTACCACGACCCTCTCAGCTCCATCAACCATCCAGTCCACTAACCCCATCAACTCCCTTCACCCCATTAAACCTTTCAGCTCCATCAACTCCATGAACGTCACCAACCCCATCAATTCAATCAACCCACTCAACTCTACCAACCCCATTAACGCCATCAGCCCCACCAACAACTTCATCAACTCCATCAACCCGCCATCACTGTTATAGACAACTTTCAACTGTCTTCTTACACCCGACATTAGACTAATTGATTATAATTTCGTCCGACTATAATTAATGTCGGGTTATAGGTAACAACATAGATTTGCCTACGTTAATATTAACGTTCATTATTTTAACGTTGAATATTTGTTGATGTGGTCATTGTTTCAACTCTAAATTATTGACGATTTTTTTTTTTTTTGAGGAGGGATGTATGTATTTCAGACATGTTGAACATCTGAGTTTTGACCAACATGTGCAAGTCCCAATGTCAAGCCTACCAGCCCACTGACCTGCCTATAATCCCCAGCCCACCACTACCAGCCCACCACCACCAGCCCACCACCACCAGCCCACAACCACCAGCCCACCACCACCAGCCCACCACTACCACCACCACCACCACCAGCCCACCACCACCAGCCCACCACTACCACCACCACCACCACCAGCCCACCACCACCAGCCCACCACCACCAGCCCACCACTACCACCACCACCACCAGCCCACCACCACCAGCCCACCACCACCAGCCCACCACTACCACCACCACCACCAGCCCACCACCACCAGCCCACCACTACCAAACCACCACCATCAGCCCACCACTTCCACCATCACCACCAGCCCACCACCACCAGCCCACCACCACCAGCCCACCACTACCACCAGCACCACCAGCCCACCACCACCAGCCCACCACTACCAAACCACAACCACCAGCCCACCACCACCAGCCCACTGCCACCACCACCAGGCCACCACCACTAGCCCACTACCACCAGCTCATCACCACCAGCCCACCTCTACCACCACCACCACAAGGCCACCACCACCAGCCCACTACCACCAGCCCACCACCACCAGCCTGTTGCAACCCCTGAATGGGTTACAATGATTATTATGTATATATAATGTATATTACCTTTTCATTTAATTTTATATTGCTTATATTTGCGATAATAGCTAAATCGCAAATGTATTGCCTTATATTGTTATTTGACGTAGCTTATATTGTTAGGATGTACATAATATGTGCTCAGTTAGTCTTGATTGTAAAACTACTGTAATTATCGCTTGTCGCTCGTTATACTGCCGGCTTCTGAGCTGCAGTTGTCCACGTAGCTATCACGTGATCGAGGGGGGGTGTCCTCACCTCTCGTGAAGTTTTCAGTCTGCTCTAGACTCGCTTGCTGGTTGGACAGATTGTCTGTCTCATTATTCTTGTTAGTTCTGAAGAACTTTGTTCACAGAACATTGTATAGACTTTGTGATTTTCGACGTTGTACTGAGGTTGTGTGTCACATAGACACTCTGAACATCTCAGGTCCTTAGCCTAAGCTTCTGACCTAATTTTGTACTGGTTCCTGTGTATTGTCACAGTCGCGTTTTTCCTATGCTGAACATAGATTCAGTAGTATGGGAGTTTTGTAACTTTTGTGGAGGATCTGCAGATGGTCCCTACTTAGTGTCGTTATATTATCTCCTTGTTCCTGATTCTGTGTCGCAGTCGCTTGATATTGCATTGCTATTGGGCTTAGCATTCTTTGTTATTCAAGCAGACTGTTCGGGTTGCCAGTCGGTCAAGAAGTTAGTTTATTTGAGGACTTTGTCAGTCACTTGTTTAAGTCTTATTCGAGTCTTGAGACATAGCTAACTACTTAAGAGCACTTACACGCATACACACACTTGTACATATTTGTAATATATTATTAAATGTTAATGTACCAGACGGTACTTAAGAATTATAAATGTGATATGTGCTTTCAGCACAATAATATTGAACTCGAGAGATTGATTTTATTTTGATTGCTGTGATTTAATTTACTTTGATAATATACCTCTAGACAACTTATAGACTTAATAAATTTATTAAATTTTAATTTCTCCAGTTAGTAGCCTACCAGTTGTAATCCTAAAGCACTATTGAACCATACTGAATTTTAATGGATAATTGGACAAGGATACTGACTACTTGTTACGAAAACCCAGTAACAGGCTGGATGCTAGAAGGGCAGTCCTTTCTAGTATTCACTGGAGATCTCTAAGCTTTTAGAATCGCGTTTTTTGTAACAAATGGGGCCTGTCCGGGAGGCTCTTGATCCAAGGTGTTGGAGAAATTGTCCAGTTTGACATACTAGTACTTCTATGATCAAACACTTTGAGTACTTTCCTAATCTGAAGACTTTGAGTTTAGTCTTGTACAACATACCAGGTGGATGTATGTACCTGACTGAGTCTCTTGATCCAAGGAGATGGAAATACTGTTTATGAGCTCTAGCTCTAAGACAACTAACACTAAAATTCCTATTAGGATTATAGTTTCCCATAATCACTCTCTCGTAGTACAATTATTTTTGTGATGTATGCCAAAGTGAAACAGTTAATTGATACTCTGATTTTGTCTGAGTTGAGTACATTAAAACTTCAGACGTTTTGGCAAGTAGCCAAATATCTCGGTGTGACGTATAACAGGAATTACACTGCAGAAACTGTCAGAGCATTAATTAAAGATATATTGTTTCCTGCTCATACAGAGATGTCTGATTATGATTCAGATTCAGAAAGCCTAGTGTCACAATTAGGAAGTATGGCTCTATTTGAAGTTGATGAAAGAGCAACTAAGGCCGAAGTGAGCCTAGTGTCTGAGCCTAGTGTAGCTCAGTTCTCGCTCACGCCTTCCCTCACTGACACTATAGTACAGAGTGTAGCTGGTAGTATGACACAGCCTAATACTAGTACAGTGTATACTACACCTGTATTTACTTATCCTAGACCAGATCTAGACTCTCTAGAGACGGCCGGACCAAGTGTCCGACCTAAGGACCGTCCAGACCATGTTAATTTCCCTACTCCTCCATTACCCACTGGTCCTATCTCTCAGGAACAGTTTGAGAGGTTTGAACGCCTCCTTATGTTGCAGACTGCACAAATAGAGGCACAGAGGAAATTGAACGAAGAAGATTTCCAAAGAGAAAATGTTTGTCTGTTAAGACAACAGACTGATAGATCACAGGACACATTTAATGTGCAGAAAGCTGCATCCATGGTTCCTAAGTTTTTTGAAAGTGACTTAGACACCTATTTTGATGTGTTTGAGAACCAGGCTCGTGCTATGAACTGGCCACGTAAGCACTGGGCAACATTGCTGCATACAGCATTGACAGGAAGAGCTCAAACCTGTACTGCAGCCTTACCATTTGCCAAGTACATTAGTTATGACGCTGTCAAACAAACTATTCTAGAGACGTATAACTTGTTACCTGTAAGTTATCAAAGAGCATTTCGTACGTTACAACGACGACAAGATCAAACTTGTGTAGAGTTTGCTCGTGAGAAAAAAGTTGCATTTCAGAGGTGGTGTAGGTCTGTCAAGTGTAACAACTATGACAGCCTTGTTCAGTTGTTACTACACGAAGAGTTTAACAACTGTATGCCTGCTGACATACAAGAATATCTGATCGATCATACTACCTCGGATATTCTGGAAACTGCAGCATTAGCAGACAATTACGAGATTTCTCACAAACTTGTACGTACTAAAACACAGAGAAACAAGGTAACTAAAAATTGTCCTAGAAGTTGGCAACCTAAATCAGCTGCTCATTGCCGGCCTGCTGTACCTGCTACTGTAACTTCTCGTACCTTTACCAGGGAAACTCACAATCCTGAATCTGTCTCTGTGGCTAGACAGAAATCTGGTATCGAGAAGAAGAAGGTTAAATGTACCTATTGTAACAGAAAAGGACATACTAGAGAGTATTGCTATAAGTTAGAAAGAGATACGAGAAACAGTCGTGCGGCTGGCGCCCCCACTCAAGTCGTATCCTCTTCCGAGCAACAAAGACACCAAAATCCTAGCAATACCTCTGAACCTACTGTTTTAGATAATGTTACTCAGGATAGATGACTAGCGTCAGAAAGTGTATCTGACGAAAAGATTCGTTCAGCAATGAGTCCTTACTTTTCAAGAGATAAAGTAGGATTTGACGAATCACATCTAACTGAGATAACTTCTTTCAGAGACACTGGCAGTTATCTCACGTTATTAAGAGAAGATGTACTGCCCATAACTGACGATACCTATTGCAAGATAGATGTATTGTTAGAAGCCTATGGAGGGGCTGTTATAAAAGTGCCTCTTCACAAGGTATATATTGAAACAAGCTATTATACTGGTTATATTTCAGTGGGTATATCCAGTGGTGTATTTCCCATCAGGTCAGTGGACTTGTTGATAGGAAACGATATCCTTCATGCTGGTATATGTAAAGAACCACTTGTGATTGATAATAACACTGATGATAATTATGCCATTGAAGCTTGTAGAGAGAAACCTATTTTATTTCCTCTCAGCGCAATTACTAGAGCTATGTCAAAGATTCAACAACCATCCTTGTCTCCTGTTGAGTTAGTGGATGACAATGATTTGGGCTTGAATATGTTGTTTAGTGACGTTCTGCTCCCAGGATCATTAACACTAACTCCCCCTGGTCATCAACCTAGTCAGGACACACCTGACAAACTAGGAAACCAATACTTATTTACTATTATGGACGCTGCAACACGCTATCCCGAAGCTATTCCTATGAGAAAAATTAATGCTCGGGCTATTGTGAGAGCGCTAATGAAATTTTTCTCCCAGGTTGGATTGCCACGAGAGATACAATCAGATCAGGGATCTAATTTCACTTCTAAGATCTTTCGAGAAGCATTATCCCACCTAGGAATAAAGTCTGTACTTTCAACCAGTTATCATCCACAGTCACAAGGTGCTCTAGAGAGATTTCATCAGACATTGAAGTCTATGATGAGAGCTTATTGTGAGCATTTTTCTAGAGACTGGGATGAGGGTATACCTTTTCTTCTGTTCGCTATGAGAGAAAGTGAGCAAGAAAGTCTCGGATTTAGTCCATTTGAACTAATATTCGGACACCAAGTGCGTGGTCCTCTCGCTGTGTTAAAAGACGTGTGGACAGGAAAATCAAATCCATCATTGAGTACTTCACCTTCATTAATGCAGCAACATTTGACAGCCGCTAGAGAGCTAGCTTCGAAAAACCTAGTTTCAGCCCAAGCTAGAATGAAGCAACATTATGACAAGCATGCTGTCTCTCGTTCTTTTAAAGCAGGAGATAAGGTGATGGCTCGGAAATTAGTACCAGGTCATGCTCTACAAGCCAGGTATGATGGTCCCCTGGAAGTAGTGAAAAAGCTTAGCGACATAAATTATTTAGTACGCACGCCTGGGAAAAAGAAATCTAATCATGTGTACCATGTTAACCAGCTTAAGGCATACTACGCTAGTCCTCTACCTACTACTTCTATTCTTCCTAGGACAGAGGAAGAAAACGTCAGTCTACCTGACATCTCTAGAGGTATAGAGGTTCGTTTAGAAAATTCAGTGACTCTACAATCACTAGACGATTTTCTTAGTAACCTTGGGATTGATAAAGCTGGTGATATTAAAAACATGATTTTGCATTTCCCTGAATTGTTCGGTGATGTTCCTAAACGTTGTACTCTGGGTGTACATGACGTTGATGTACAGGGAGCATCACCCATTAAGCAATCACCATATAGAATGAGTCCAACGAAGCATAAAGCATTGAGAGAAGAGGTTGATTTTCTGTTATCTCATGGACTTATTGAGCGCAGTAAAAGTCCATGGGCATCTCCCTGTATTTTAGTGCCTAAATCTGACGGTAGTTTCAGGATGTGCACTGATTACAGGAAAGTGAACTCTGTCACCTTGCCTGATGGTTATCCTCTACCTCGCATTGACGACCTTATTGACCGTGTGTCAGAAGCCCAGTTTGTCAGCCGTTTAGATCTCTTACGAGGCTATTATCAAGTCCCGCTTACTGAACGTGCTCAAGAAATATCTGCTTTTACTGTTCAAGATGGATTGTTTAACTACCTCGTCACCCCCTTCGGCCTATGTAACGCGGCTTCTTCATTCCAGCGTATAATGAACGAGTTGACCCACAACTTGGAAGGAGTAGAAGCCTACCTTGACGACTTAGTGGTGTACAGTGACGAGTGGGAACAGCACTTGACGCGTCTCAGAGCATTGTTTGAGAGACTCGCGCACTACAACTTCACTGTTAACTTAGCTAAATGTAGTTTTGGTCAAGCCAAGATTACCTATCTAGGCTTTTGTATCGGCCAAGGTGAGGTTGCTCCTATTGAGGCTAAGGTTAGTGCAATTTCTGAATTTCCAGTGCCACAGGATAGGAAGGGAGTACAGAGATTCCTGGGTATGGCAGGATATTATCGCAGGTTCTGTCCAAACTTTTCTCAGATTGCAGCTCCTCTCACTGAGCTTACTAGTAGTAAAGTTCAGTTCACCTGGACTAGAGATTGTTCAGACTCGTTCAAAAGGTTGAAACGTTTGCTCTCCTCTGCTCCTGTGTTGAAAAGTCCTAATTTCAATCTTCCCTTCTTTTTACATATAGATGCGAGTGGTTATGCAGTGGGTGCTGTGCTGCTCCAACAGTCAACATCCACTGACATTCTCCATCCTATATGTTACTATTCATCTAAGCTTAAACGACACCAGAAAAATTATGCCACTGTTGAGAAAGAGGCTCTAGCTCTTGTGGTGTCCTTGGAACATTTTGACGTGTATTTGGGCACTTCCCCATTTAAAATTAACGTTTTTTCTGACCACAATCCACTCACTTATATAAATACGATGAAGAGTAAAAATGCTAGGATCATGAGGTGGGCACTCAGAATCCAACCTTATTCTATTAGTATAAAACACATAAGTGGTCATTGTAATGTAATTGCTGACGCTCTGTCTCGTCCTTAATAATTATCAGTTACATTAAATTAACGTATTTTTATGCCCAAATACCTTTTGTTACTTGCTATGTCAAATTCAGTAAAGTAACTTAATCCCTCCAGCCCATATTAACTATATATACTCATGTCATGTCTAATTATTATATTTATGTATTTACAGTATTGTTGTGTGAGGAGGAGACAAGCTGAGTGTTGAGTGAGTAGTGTGGTGCGGGTGATGTACTGCGTGACGCAAAACTGTCCTGTCGCAGACCCCCCTCCTCACTACACACCTTAAGCTGTTTCATACTCAGATGTTCATACTGCCTCGCATTCCACAACCACTACTTAAGAGTGGAATGCAGTCTCCTCTACTATGATAGAGCCTCAACGTGCCCTCCTTGTCAGCGCTATCCAGTCTCTACACTGATGCACATAACCACGAGTATGAAGAGATACGATACGGTGTACTGCCCTAGTACTAGGGGCATATCCTAGTGACGGACGCTGTGAAAGACATTAATGCAACTCCTAGTGCGACCCTCTGTCGTGTTGGGGGGGGGTGTTGCAACCCCTGAATGGGTTACAATGATTATTATGTATATATAATGTATATTACCTTTTCATTTAATTTTATATTGCTTATATTTGCGATAATAGCTAAATCGCAAATGTATTGCCTTATATTGTTATTTGACGTAGCTTATATTGTTAGGATGTACATAATATGTGCTCAGTTAGTCTTAATTGTCAAACTACTGTAATTATCGCTTGTCGCTCGTTATACTGCCGGCTTCTGAGCTGCAGTTGTCCACGTAGCTATCACGTGATCGAGGGGGGGTGTCCTCACCTCTCGTGAAGTTTTCAGTCTGCTCTAGACTCGCTTGCTGGTTGGACAGATTGTCTGTCTCATTATTCTTGTTAGTTCTGTAGAACTTTGTTCACAGAACATTGTATAGACTTTGTGATTTTCGACGTTGTACTGAGGTTGTGTGTCACATAGACACTCTGAACATCTCAGGTCCTTAGCTATAGCTTCTGACCTAATTTTGTACTGGTTCCTGTGTATTGTCACAGTCGCGTTTTTCCTATGCTGAACATAGATTCAGTAGTATGGGAGTTTTGTAACTTTTGTGGAGGATCTGCAGATGGTCCCTACTTAGTGTCGTTATATTATCTCCTTGTTCCTGATTCTGTGTCACAGTCGCTTGATATTGCATTGCTATTGGGCTTAGCATTCTTTGTTGTTCAAGCAGACTGTTCGGGTTGCCAGTCGGTCAAGAAGTTAGTTTATTTGAGGACTTTGTCAGTCACTTGTTTAAGTCTTATTCGAGTCTTGAGACATAGCTAACTACTTAAGAGCACTTACACGCATACACACACTTGTACATATTTGTAATATCTTATTAAATGTTAATGTACCAGACAGTACTTAAGAATTATAAATGTGATATGTGCTTTCAGCACAATAATATTGAACTCGAGAGATTGATTTTATTTTGATTGCTGTGAATTAATTTACTTTGA
Source organism: Cherax quadricarinatus (assembly GCF_038502225.1). Taxonomy (NCBI): domain Eukaryota; kingdom Metazoa; phylum Arthropoda; class Malacostraca; order Decapoda; family Parastacidae; genus Cherax; species Cherax quadricarinatus. Next base: position 33,789 of record NW_027195072.1, read on the forward strand.
TAATATACCTCTAGACAACTTATAGACTTAATAAATTTATTAAATTTTAATTTCTCCAGTTAGTAGCCTACCAGTTGTAATCCTAAAGCACTATTGAACCATACTGAATTTTAATGGATAATTGGACAAGGATACTGACTACTTGTTACGAAAACCCAGTAACAGGCTGGATGCTAGTATTCACTGGAGATCTCTAAGCTTACAATTACCACCACCACCACCAGCCCACCACCACCAGCCCACCACTACCAAACCACCACCATCAGCCCACCACTTCCACCATCACCACCAGCCTACCACCACCAGCCCACCACTACCACCATCACCACCAGCCCACCACCACCAGCCCATCACCACCGGCCCACTACCACCAGCTCACCACCACCAGCCCACCACTACCACCACCACCACAAGGCCACCACCACCAGCCCACTACCACCAGCCCACCACCACCAGCCCACCACCACCAGCCCACCACTACCACCACCACCACAAGGCCACCACCACCAGCCCACTACCACCAGCCCACCACCACCAGCCCACCACTACCACCACCACCACCAGCCCACCACCACCAGTCCACCACTACCAAACCACCACCACCAGCCCACCACCACCAGCCCACCACTACCACCACCACCACCAGCCCACCACCACCAACCCACAACCACCAGCCCACCACCACCAGCCCACTGCCACCACCACCAGCCCACCACCACTAGCCCACTACCACCAGCTCACCACCAGCAGCCCACCACTACCACCACCACCACCACAAGGCCACCACCACCAGCCCACTACCACCAGCCCACCACCACCAGCCCACCACTACCACCACCACCACCAGCCCACCATTACCTACCAAACCACCACCACCAGCCCACCACCACCAGCCCACCACTACCACCACCACCACCAGCCCACCACCACCAACCCACTACCACCAGCCCACCACCACCAGCCCACTACCACCAGCCCACCACCACCAGCTCACCACTAACACCACCAGGCCACCACCACCAGCCCACTACCACCAGCCCACCACCACCAGCCCACCACTACCAGCCCACCACTACCACCACCACCACCAGCCCACCACCACCAGCCCACTACCACCAGCCCACCACTACCAGCCCACTACCACCAGCCCACCACCACCAACTCACCACTAACACCACCACCACCAGGCCACCACCACCAGCCCACTACCAC